>NW_021320015.1:740805-753328 GCF_001605985.2 Dendrobium catenatum | reverse complement strand
TAGTTTTTTTTTTTTTTTTTGATGAAATCCAGTTAAATTTTGTTTGCGTATAATTTTTTTTTATGAAAGCTATAAAAAAATTTAGCTGAGGGTATTCTGGTTGGATCATGATAAGCTTTAAATTTATTGAATTCACACTTTGAGAAAATTTTTATATAATTTAATTAATTTTTCAAATACTTTATTCATTTAAAATAAATTTAATAATTTCAAAACTTATTTCATCAAAATTTAATGAAATATCCTAATTAAATTTATTTATTTATTTTACTTGGCCTTTAAGTTTGGCTAAAAAAGATTCAAGACATCCTAATTAAAAATGAGCTTAAACAATTAACTTATGATATCATCAAATTAACTGATTTTAATTTGCCGATAAATTAATTAATAATGAATATATTTGCTATAAAATATATGATATAATAGTTAAATGTTAATACATTTATATATATAATCAATAAAATAAACATCATAAATTTTTTTTAAAACATTTTTATTATTATTGTAATTAAAATATTTAAACTTTTTTTTTAAAATGCCTAGTCGCTTCCAATGTCTCGGTGCACGAACTGACTCGGGTTGGCGGGTCGTATCGAGTTGATCCGAGTACAAAGTAGGTTGGGTTTGGGTTCGAAAAAATAACCCGTTTGCAAAAAATGAGTCAGGTCAACTTGTGTCGGGTCAATTCTAAGTTGGACCTGAGCCTGACCTGTGATCCGATTTTGATGGCCCTACTTTTTAACATTCGGTAAGAATATCCCCCAAATCAAATTTATCACACACAACTCACCCTAGTCTGTTGGTTGAGAGCGTAGGCTTCCAACTAAGAAGTCTTATATTCAAATCTTTCTGTATGCGTTGTGTGTATAAATTTGACTTAAAATAACTAAATGTCCCAAACAAAAATATCATCTGCAAGTCCAAAAAAAAAAAATCTAAATTATCACGTGCCATCAAGATTCATGTCCTTTTCTCACCCTGAAAAAACTGCTACAAACCAAGAAACCAAAGAGCATACAGAAAGATTCCCCAAAAGAAAATTTAAATTTCCTAAACAATAGCTCCAGAACACGGATTCGGGATTTCTTACCGTCACAAAACATCATGATGACAACTTATGAAAGAAAAATCGTATAATATTATTATTTTTTTGGAGCCGATGTATCTACTTGCTACCATCCCTTTATGACATAACTAATCTTTGGGCGGAACCTCGCGGAGCTAACCGACAGGCGTCGTGCACACGCTTTGCTATTCCTCTCAAAGGAGGCGAGCTGCTTGAGAGGGGACTCTCAAAGGAGGCGAGCCGCTTGAGAGGGGATTAAAATATGAGCAGGGAGTACCCAACCATGCTCACCTATGAACCAAACTAAACCCGATGGGTATCGTATATTATTCGACGAGCAAATTGCAAACATATAAGCTAAAAACAGTTCCATGATAAAGACAATTCATATTTAAATGAGGACAATACTTGATAACCATTTATTTATTTATTTGTTTTGAACATTTAGGTCAATTAAGACAAACTCACACACATATTGCATACACAAAAATTCTAACCCAAGACCTCTTAGTTCATAGTCTAAGCTCTCAACCAACAAGTCAAGATGAGCTATCTTATTAAGAGCTCTTAATTCGTAATCTGTTTAAATATGTCTTAATTAACTTAAAAGTTACATAAAAAAGCTATTCTTTATAATAAATTTAGTCCAAATAATTATATTAAAAGATTTTATTTTAGAAAGAAAAATTATGAATTGGTGAAATTTAAAAATAAATAAAATTTCCCTTTAAGGCAAAAAAATTGACCTTCTTGGCCTAACACAGAGATCGGGAACATAAATTTTTTTAAAGTTTGTATTTTTTAAAACTACAAACTCAAAATGAGAAACTTCCAAGCACGTACTTCATCAATCAAACAGCCCAACTTTCCATTTCCTTTAGGTTTTATTTTCGTCTGCACTTTAATGACTGATAAGTTAAGATAATATATTAATATTAGTATTTAAAAATAAATTTATATGAAACAGAAGAAAATTATGTTTACTACACGGAGAAAAGAAGTAATCTCTTCTGAAACATGTCATCAATATCAAATATTTTTGGTTAATTTGTGTGCTGCAGAACAAATTTAATACAAAATGGGTTCGATTGATCTTCAAAATAGTTTCTAATAGTTTTACCGAGTAAGCTAAATCGGGCACTACAAATTCAACATATGATTTCACATCTTCCTCTTCTGTGCGGAGACCGAACGGTAAGAACCGTCAAGATTTACTGTGCTTTAGCTGCAATTTTGCAAATATTCAGTAAAATTACAGCAAATATGCAATAATGATTGCACTTTTGTTGTACTATTGCTAAGTATTTGCAAAAACGTAACAAATACTTAACAAAATAACAACTAAAAGACAACAAATCCGAACGATTTTCGCACAGACTAATTTCTCCCTAGATAGATATGAAAGAAAAAAAAAAGGCAGATGGGAACTGCACCGAATTTTCCATAGGTACACAATCAGCCAAACAAGCCAAAAATCGAAAACCCTCTCGTTATAGAATGCCTTTTTTATGTAAAAGGAAAAAAATGGCTCAATATATAATCCGAACCGTCGGATGGAGATCAGACGATAGGCGTGCAGCAATCCGGGCACCGGACGAGGCCGTTCTCATTGCAGGATCCGCAGGTTCGGAATCCACCCTTCTCCGTGTAGCATTTCCTGCTCCCGTTGCAGCTAGAACAGAGAAGAAACCTTACGCCGCCACACGCCTCGCAGGCGCTTGCGGCAGCCGGCGGAGCGCCCACGATGTACAGTTTGAGCTCGCCGGACTCGTGAAGCTGCCGGATCTCCTCTGAGCCACCGATGTAACGGCCGCTAATGAAGACGCGAGGGAGGCTAAGCTGTCGCCGACCGAGGAGGCCCTTGAGCTCTGTGAGAAAAGCGGAATCCATCGTCAGATCCCGCTCGTCGACGGCCACACGGTAGCCACGAAGGATGGATCGCACCACACGGCAGTCCTCGAAGGTCTTTCGCACTACACGGAGACTCGTGTAGTAGACCACGATTCGCTTGTCCTCCGACTGGGACATCGCCAACGACGGTAGCGATCGCCATGTCCGGAGCGCGGCGGTCGCGATTCGGACACGGTGAAAGACGGAAGCCTTTTTGCGGCGCACGGCGCCCGCGGTGCCGGTGTCGTCCTCCTCGCCTAAGAGAGAGTGGATGTCCTTGAAGGAGGGGGTGGCCGGATTCGAGGGGACAACGGCGGCGGCGGTGGAGGAGTCGTTGCGGGAGATCTTGCCCCATTTAGGCCACATCTGATGCGGTCTCGATGGCGATTCGGAAGGAGAGGGGAGAAACAAAAGGCGATCGGGAGGGAAAAAGGGTCGGATTTACTTTTATTGTCCTTGATGTTTTGGTGTTAGGGAGATGGGAAGGGATTCCTGTGGCGGTTTTTTTATTTATCTATTTATATTCATAATATCAGAAAAAATGAATTTAGGGATTTTAATTTTTTTTGGTTTACTATATATAGTTCATAAACTAAGACGGTTTTTTTTTTGTTTAGTTTGCTAAGACGATGATTTTTTTTTTTAATTTCTCAAAAAAAAAAAAAAGTTGTTTTACTTTTTAAGTCGAGTAAAACATAATTTATTTTATTTTATATTATATTTAATTAAGAAAATTATAATAGAAGCTTTTATCTTTTAATAAGCACTTTCATTTAAATTAATACACAATCAAATAAATAAAAACAATTATTTTTTAAGAGATAATGAGAATATCAATTATTCATATTAAGATCATAAAAAATAAAATTTTATAACTCTTAAGGACGCACTAATATAATATTATATTTGATATATCTATAAAAAAATGTTTAGAGTGATTTGACTGAATGGCCTACATCCATTATGAAATTGGTTGAGGGACAATATTTAATATTAGAAAATAGCATAGATATCAAACAAGCTTAAAAGTGACATAATTATGTTCATATGAGAGATAGAAGAGGGTTAATAGAGAGTGGGAGAGTATATATAGTGGAGGGAGATAAAGGTATAAAAAGATACACAAGCAAATAGATCATAGCTCATAGAGGTATAAAGAGATACGTAGGCAAATAGATATTAGCCTTAAGATGCTAGAAGGGTTAAGGTGAAGATCAAATGATCACTTAGGTTTAGAAAAAAGTCCTTTTAGTAAGCCTAAATCTTGCTATTTATATAAATGATCCTTCTTATAGTGTCACTTGAAAAATAAAGAGTAACCGAGCAAAATGATAAAAGAAATACACGAAAGATTGGCATTCAATATTGGTTTAAATGGCCAAACTAATCAAAATGCTAAGAATCATTAAAAAGCCAACATTTTCATCATGTATAATAAATATGGTGCATTAATCGCACATGTGTCATAGTCCAAAATAAGCCATGATAAAAGCTATATGAAACCTATGATAAACTCTTTAATTATATTGATAAAGATAATTAATGTCATTGGTGCGAGAGTCTGAAGTGCACTCAAAAGAAGTTACAATGTTGAGTGGAAGATTAAGACAAATTAATAAATTATTTTGAGAAAGTATTGATTCTCGAGAGTATCATTCCCAAGAGATCGAGGTCATTTCTGAGAGGCTTCTTAAGAGCCACAATTTTTCATGACTTTCTAGACGCAAGTTCCTTGGAAGAATTATCAAGGGCCTTATTTTTTTGAACTAAGATGATTTAGTATTAATGGGGTGTTTAGATGGAAGATAAAGATTGCTTATAACTTTTTGATTAAGTATATACTACCCTTTCTATCTTGAAGTACTATAAATGCCTCCATAGAATTTCTAAATGTAAACCAAAACTTGTAAAATCTTTTTTACTCCTTCATTAGGTTGCAATGAACCTAATAAATCGAATTGCCCTGCCCTCATTTCTTTATTCTTCCCTTCCCTTGTGATCAACCCCACCCACTTTTTTGCTCATTCATGGAATGGATTGTTCTTCGAGCCCTTACAAATTTGCCCCCCCAAACAACACTCTCTTACGTACTTTCTCAGGTAATTCTTGTCCAAGATCTTACCTTCTCTTCCTAGAGCAAGCATGACACCCTAAATCACCCCTTCTCTTCATTTTATTGAAGGAGGGGAAAGAACTTCCTTTAAGTTTATTGTAAGCCTTATATAGGGGTTTATATCTCTTAAAATCAGTCTATTGTACTTTTTAACCACAATATATAATAGTTGATGAGTTTAAAGTATAAATTGTGTGTTAATTATTTCGTCTTCCTTATCATCTTCTCGCTATCCAATTAGGGATTATGAATTGTTTTACAATATCCCTTGCTTTAGGTTATTCATGTTGTGATTAGCAAATGCATGTCCGTATAATTATTTTAGATTAGTGATTTATTAAGATCATTTTGTTGGCAAAAAATTAACATAGCAGCTTATGTTCTTTTACCACTTGCAATGAGTCTCAACCTTCAGTTGAAGGACCTCCTCTTGCATACATTAGGTAATAAGTTTAAGGGATTAATTAAAAATGAGTTCTAGTTGTTTAATTGCATTTGACTAAAAATACTCTATGTAACCCTTGATAAAATTAGTTACACATTTAATCAATATTCTCTCAATTTGCTTGTAGACAAGTGTTTAATATAATTGTCGCCCTTTGTTTAATTATATAGTTAACTTAGCTCCACCTTAACGAGGTATATTTTCTATGCCAAGTTAAATTGAAAACTTAGTTGTTTTGAAAATCTCATAAAATGAAAGGTACAATTACTACATTGGCACCTTTTCATACACTATTGCTACAAGTGAAAATTTAAAAATAAATCAAAAGGATTATATTTCTATGTATTCATATATATATATATATATATATATATATATATATATTCATTTTCATGTTCATGCAGAAAAAATATGAGTGGCAATAAACTTAAGATTTGGTGTGGAAGGGCATACTCGACAACCCGATCGAATGCATGGATTGAGGCAACGAGCAAATTGACTAAGGGCAACAAGTATGATTTTTTAGGTCATGCTAAGTAGAGAAGTTAGTTCCAATCCAAATCAAAGCGAGCCATGGGAAACAAGTATCACAAGTAACCTATTACATGGCTGGAGATTTAAGGAGATTATTTGATCCATACTTAAAGAGGTACATCAACAAAATAGTCTCTAACATACTTATGACAATGCTCAGAATGTTAACAAAGAGGTTGATCGATGATGATCACTTATTTTTTATTTTATTATAATAAAACAAACAGAACTATTATGTGCTATTCTTTTATATATAATTACTATTTTAGTCTTCATATTTATTTAACAATTTTTTTTTATATGTGTATGCTGCTTGGGTCTTGTGAATGTGTCAGATATGTGATATATCTACTACCATTTTTGTATGTTTTCAAGTATTAAAATTATATGAATTATCATTAATTAGTTGTTATTGTGCAAACCATTGAAACAACTAGTTATCGCAAAATGTCGCTTGGGAGCGCCCTATCGGCGACATGTATTCGTAACACATACATTTGTCTCAAATATTTTTTGCAATAAAATTGAGCTTCTTGCAAATTTGTCAAGTTTATTTATTTATTTTTTTTAAACAAAATGAACTTATATTAAAAACATCAGCAAAGTTTACAACAGCAAAGATAAATGCTAACATAATTAAAAAAAAACTAAAAAAATAAAAACAAAAAAATAAATAGAAGCTAAGAGCGAGCTCAGCAGAAGGTCCAGCCTCCCAGCGTCCAGGACGTCCCGCACAGACCGTCCAGAAAGGCGTAGCAAGCGTCCCAACAATCCATCCCGAAAATGCACACCTTCGGTTGCCACCAGCAAAACGAGCCGGACGCGAGGCCCGACCACATCATTGCTCAAAGCCTCGCGAAATCGCAAATCGAACAAAATATCGGGGAGAAACAAAATAACGATAAGAGAAATCATCTTTTGCATCGACCTCTCCCCCAAAATTTACCACGAGTGGCAACCTTTGGAGAACAATCAAGATCAAAATCTTGGTCGGACTCAAACTTTTCCGACTCCGAATCAACATCTGAATCCTCCAGCCAATTATTCTGCTTCCGAATATCCAAACCAGAAGAATTACCCACACATTTAGCCATTACTTGGGTATCCACCTCACTAACAGGAACCACAACAAAATTGTTTTTAGCCGAAATAAATTCATCTCGACCCAAAGACGGAACCTCCTCATTAACAACCGGAACCACTTCAACAGGCACAAAGCCATCAGAACCAACATCTGCCTCATTTAAAACTTGACAACCCCCATCAACAGCCACCTGAACAGGCATGGAACCTGGGGGAATGAAAGGCAGAGCATTTGGAGATAACACATTCACTCCAAAATCCTTTCTAATTAAACTAAATTTGTCAAGTTTATTTGCTAAAAGGTTCCTAACAAGCTAATCGAACATAAATTTCTTGTGCAATAAGGTTTGCAACAATAGATTATCTTATCTCAAAAACTTCTCTACTATAGTGTTTTCTTTCATTCCCTTAACCTTAATCGATTACTAAACCTCCTCCTTCCAACCTACACACCAAAGGATGACCCTAATCATCCATTTTCCCACATTTCCATCCCTCCAAATCAACCTATACATCCCTTGAACAAGCCCTTAATCCCTCCAACTTTCTCCTTTAAATGCATTAAAAAAAGACTCACCAATTAAGTCTAGATATAAGCCTCTTCTAAATTATCCTCCTCCTTTCTACACCACTTCACCATCATAAATACAAATGAGTTTACATCCAAACATTCATTCACCCTATCAAGAGGGAAAGATGTTTTCGTATCAAGGCTTCATCAAGGAAAATTATTTTAAAAAGTATACTTATTTGAGTGTGTTGTGCATAGTTGAGCATATTTATTTTTGATATATTTCTAAAAAAAATTTACAAGGTCAATATGAATTTTGAGGCAATATTCAAATGAAAAATCATCGAAATTAAATTCAAGACTATTTGAACTCTGATTTCAACAAATTTATAGTTGAATTGAACTTCTTATTGAGACGAGTTCATGGACATTACAAATGATTATATTTAAGTTTAAATAAATCTAAATAATGCACTTGAAACATATTTGAAAACTTCTGAATATTCATTGCTTGTAGTCAAATTGTGGAGCTCGTCGAAACAAATCTAACAAGTCCAATATCATTTCATTATTAATGGTGTATAATTTCTCCTTCTTCAATTGTGAGGATTGAAGAGAGGTTCTTTGCATCTTCCACTATATAGTGGATTATTAAAATGGGCCCAAAATCCCATGACTTTTATCATTCTTAAGTTTTCGATGAAAAATATTTTACTCTCTAATAACTTTTATCTGTGCATATTAGATTTTTATATAAATTTAAGACATAACATATATTTAACAATTTTTATCTATGCATATTAGATTTTTATTTAAATTTAAGACATAAAATATGTTATGTATCATTATGATTTTTCTAACATGCAATAATTATTATGATTGATAATTGAAGTTTATAATTTTTTGAAGGGTAAGAATTCAATTTTTATACATCAATTTAAATGTCAATTCAGGTCACAATATTTTTTTTCAATTAAAAAGCATATATTTACATAGTTTTTACATTATGCTGTTCTTATTTACATCTATATATGGTATTTGTCTTGTTAAGTAGTATGAAAAATATGGCATTTTTGAGTAATCAATGTGAAAGCTTTACATGTGTATCATTCTAAAATGATTTATATGTTCGAAGAAGCCGTCTTAAGAATTTATCGAGGACAGCTTAAAACTTTATATAATGGAGAAATTATTATGTGCGGACACCGGACTGTCCGGAATCCAATCAAAACACGTCATATCACCTAGTACACACTGGCACTGAGCAGCGGTATTGAACATGTTCTGATTAGTCTCAGCACGCCATCCAGGATCCATACAAAATAATTTTTCTCAACAAAGACTAATAATAATGTTGATAAGAGACTATATAATAACCTTTTAAGTTTATTTAAACCACTAAAGTAGTCACCGTCAATCATTTATACAACCTCGATGAATGTAAAAATCTCTCGAAACTTGTCAAGGTTGTTTATCTAATCAGTTCTTGCGATGTGTCTTTCATGAAAGCTCTAAGAAATGACTCCTCTAAAGAAGGAGAGATTATTAGGTGCGGAGTGCGGACGGGGAGAATCGTCCGCATATGCATTGTGTATCTAGTGGTACCTGCACTCGGTACCGCTGGGTATCGTTAGGTACCCAATATTTGTGCGGACGATGCGCACTCCGCACCTAATAATTTTTCCTAAAGAAGAGCAAAAAATCCTACAGTTATGAAAATTTTGCTTAGTTGCCTTTGCATATAACTCAACAATTAGTAAGATAGCAGTTGGTGGGAGGTAGTTTCTTGCAGATGGCACCAACTATTGCCTGCTGGGAAGCTCATGATAGTAGAGATTTTTTTTTTTTTTTGCCATGTTAGTAGAGATTAAGGTTTCAGACGATTTTCTTAATGCTTTTTAAAGAAATTTTAAATTAATTTTTTTATACTAAAAAGTTGCTATAGAAGCAATAAGAAAGTTGTCTCAAACGAAGCCTAAGAGTTAAAACTTAGCTTGTATGAAGATCCCACAAATATAAATACAGTTAGAAAAAATTGCATTAGGTTTTATTTTGGACAATTTTTTTACTATTCTATTTTATAAATATGATATAGAGAAATTAACTTTTTAAAGCTATTATGGTAAATAGTTTTCTAGTAAAAAATCTTTTAAAAGTAGTAAAAAATAGTGATCAGACAAAAATTATGATTAAGGTCTGAAAATCAAATAATAAGAAAATTATCCAAAAAGAAACTTAAGATTTCGTTTCGAACAATTTTCTTATTATTTTTAAAGCAACTCTCTAGCATAAAAATTTCTATTTCAACAAAATTTTGAACTAAAAATTGCTTTAGAAAACAGTAAGAAAAATGTCCCAAAAGAAATCCAAGTCTACTGGACTTGTACGAGTCTTTTGAATGAAAATTTTATAGCTTGTACATATATATTATTTTATAATATTTGCACATCATTTTTATTCATATGTTATTAGGATCTTAGTTTTTAAAATTATAATATTTAATTGATTTTTTTTTCAAAATATAAAAGCACGTGCATATTTTAATAAGGAAAATATGTTCTTATACCCACAAAATTTTGAGCATATTCAACATCATTAATTTATTAATTGTGATATTACCTGATCATTAGAAAATTTAATATAAAATAAATTAATTTTTTTCTAATTATAATCATTGCTCGTTCTCGCGTAAATCCTTCTTGCTTGTACAGTTGTGATGTGATAGAAATTAGAGGATTAACAGTCATAAGTTAGATTTATTGTGAAGTGATCAACTACTTTAGTAAGATTTCGAATAATGTTATAACGATCTTAGGTTCAAATTACTTTTACATCAAATGTGAACTTTGACGCTTAATTTTGTTCCAAAAAAAAAACACTTTTTCTCCTTTGTGAGGATAAGTAAATTGAATTTTGAGCTAATTCGACTGATATTTTTTTTTTAATTTATTATTAAGATTTAGGGATTAAGATTTTATTTGGGACACTTTCTTTATTTTTTTTAAAAGAAGATTTTTAGTACAAAATTTTTTTGAATTCGAATTTTTTTTTAATTAAAAAATTGCTATAGAAAATAGTAAGAAAGTTGTTTAAGGCTTCGTTTGGGATAGTTTTCGATCAATACTTTTTCATTTTTTCAATCGACTTTTGGACTAAAAAGTTTTAGGCTTTGTTTGGGACGGTAAATATAGGTATTCCTCTCTCCTTTAACAGGCTTAAAATTGAGGATTATATGCCCTTAATGGATAGTTTGAATAAAAAGTTTAGTGGTTGGAAGGCTAAACTGCTTTCTTTCGCTGGAAGACTCCAATACCTTAAATTTACTATTCAAAACACCATTACGTATTGGATTAAGGGGGCAATTTTGTCGAAATCTGTTCACAAATTTTTCAAGAAATGCAGCTCAAGGTTTCTTTTCTTTGGGGAAGTGAATTCAAATAAAAAGCTTCATATGATAGCATGGAACAAAGTGTGCTTGCCTTTTTCTAGAGGCGGATTAGGCATTTATTCCATTCCTGCTATGCAATTCTCTTTTAATTGCTCTGTCATCCTTCGTATGTACAATTCTGCTTCTCCTTTATCTATGTGGCTACTGGACAGATATATTTCGCCTTGGAATCCCTCTAGGTGTGCTGCATCAAATTTTTGGAAATCTATTAGACATACTGCATCTATTGCCAAGCACTGCTTTAAGTTCAAATTTAATAATTTTGCTAATATCTCCTTGAAATGGGATCATTGGTGGGATAATGGCTCCATATCTGATAGGATGGGTAATGCTTTTATGCATCTTATTCCTGATATTCCTCTTAAAAGGCTAATTTCAGATGCGAGTTGGGCTGTTCCAGATTTTTTTCCCTGCTGTTTTGAGGGAGGCTATATCCAGTTTATGTATTTCTAATGGTGCCCATTGTCTGTTCTGGTATGATAAGGAGTTTGGGAAGTTTAAATCCTTTATGGAGGAGTTTCATTTTGATATCCCAAAGATAAATTGGTACAAAATGATATGGCACAAAAGAAATTCACTTAAATATTCTGTGTATTCATGGTTAGCCATAATGGGGGGGCTCAAAACGGCGGAAGCTCTTCGTCTCAGGAACATCACTGTGAACAGAACCTGTTGTTTATGCTATGCTAATGACGAATCGGTTTCTCATTTATACTTTGAATGCCCCTACTCTTTCTATATTCTGGCCAATATTATTTCTGGTATGAAATCTTTTCTGCTTAGGCCTAATATTCAGCAAGTTTTTGACTGGATTAGGGGCAACTATTATGATAATTTGGAGAAGTCTAATTTCTATAAATTGGTGGTTTCTTCGGTTATTTATTATGTTTGGAGAGAGCGGAACAACAGGATTTTTGGGAACAATTTTCAATGTAAATCTACTCTTCTCCTGTGTATTAAAAGAGCCCTTGCCGAGAAGGTCTTGAGCTGGAAAAATGCGTTGGTTTTTTTGGAACAACTGTAGGCTGTTTTCTACTAGCTGCTATGCTGGTAGGCTGGGTTGTTTTGTGCTGCAAGCTGATTCGTTTCGCCTCGAGTTCTATGCAGATATGCCGATCTGGACAATGATGAAGCTCCCCCTTCATTCCTTGGAGGGTCCATTGCCTTGGGCAACCAGGAATGCTAGAGATCTGCTGTTCCTTCTT
Source organism: Dendrobium catenatum (assembly GCF_001605985.2). NCBI lineage: Eukaryota > Viridiplantae > Streptophyta > Magnoliopsida > Asparagales > Orchidaceae > Dendrobium > Dendrobium catenatum. Next base: position 741,033 of record NW_021320015.1, on the reverse strand, counting down.
ATAATTATACTGAGTCCAGATTTTTCGGGCATGGGAGTCTTTTTTGCAATACGGTTGGAGCTTTTTTGGGTATACACATATGTGTATTACATAGCTTTACACCTTTTGAAGCTGTTATAGCTTGCCTTCTTTTATAGGCATTTTTGTATTTTTGTTTTTCTATAATTTGATGTAATCTGCTTGGTTTTAATACAAGGGCTTTGCCCAAAATTTCCCAAAAAAAAAAAA
>NW_021320015.1:725330-740705 GCF_001605985.2 Dendrobium catenatum | reverse complement strand
CTGCGAGCCAATGCCGCTGCCCGCGAACCCCCACGCGCGACAGTGTCGGCGCACCCGCCCCGCCCTGCAGTGCCCACCGCTCACTCACGTCTGCGCACCCACCCCTCACTGCCGCACCCCGCCCCGGCATTCGTTCTGTGTCGGGTCGTGTCAACCCGGCAACCTGCGGGTCGGGTCCAGGTTCAAATTTCTGATCTGTTTACCTACACGGGTCGGGTTAGGGTCGGCCCGTTTGAACCTGAGTCAGTTCCGGGTTCGACCCGAACCCGACCCGTGACCCGAAATTGACACCCCTATTCACATGCAAGTTAATTTGCCACATTTTTTTATGTTTTCTAGGATAAAAAAAAGCCTTAACATCTAATTTTTTCATTATATGAAAGCATCCCATTAAGCCAATAGTTAAAGCCCTTGGCTCTAAGGGCCACCTAACCCGAGTCCCCTTTGGAAGCCACTTATAATTTTTAATTATATGAAAGCATCCCATTAAGCCAACAGTTAAAGCCCTTGGCTCTAAGGGCCACCTAACCCGAGTCCCCTTTGGAAGCCACTTAATTACTTTAAACATGCAAGTTAATTTGCCACATTTTTTTATGTTTTCTAGGATAAAAAAAGCCTTAACATCTAATTTTTAATTATATGAAAGCATCCCATTAAGCCAACAGTTAAAGCCCTTGGCTCTAAGGGCCACCTAACCCGAGTCCCCTTTGGAAGCCACTTAATTACTTTAATTATATCACTAATCTATGTCCTGCACTAAAAGTATTAAACACAATCAAGATGAGATATACTCAATCAATGCCAAATCATAGCACATAAATAAAGCAATTAGGAATCTTCATCATTATATGTCTACTTTTAAGGTCGTTAATAAGTCCCTAAGCACTAATTAGTGCTAAGAAGTTAGGGTCAAGGGAATCTTAATTGGGACTTAAGACTAATCAGACGGCCTTATTTTTATATGTGCTAATAATTATGATCATTATTAGGTTGGCTATTTGTCATCTTATTAAATAGATAATGTGTGACTCCTCTAAGACTTATATAAACACCTTAACTATTTATTTAATCTACTTCAATGAGTTACTGTTAGAAAGGATAAGTAGTTGGGGACAACATCAGTATGAGCCCATAAAATTATAGATGTGACGTATCGAAGAGTTGATCAAAGATGAAACTAAGGCTTCATTTGGGACGGCTTTTTTATTGCTTTCTAAATTGAGTTTTAGTACAAATTTTTTTATTTTTGTATTAAAAATTCGTTTTAGAAAACAGTAAAAAAGCCGTCCCAAACGAAGCCTAAATTGATGTTATCTATTTGAAGGGTAGCTCATATAAAAAAACTATTCAAAAATACCATACTTAAATTAGATGTAAGCGATAAGGATCTTGCTGATTTATGAATTGAATGATTCAAAATTATTGTTCGGAGTTATGTTTAAGCAGTCAAAGATGAATAAATGATATTTTTTTCAACTTCTTATAGAATCATTAGGTGATGTATATTGACATTAGTGCGTATGTCAGAGATATCCTCTTATTGCATGCTTCAGTGGAGCTTCGAGCTAGAGATTGAGGCTTCATTTGTGATGATTATTTTATTGCTTTTTAAAATAAAATTTAAATACAAAATTATTAATTTTTTATTAAAATTATGTTTTAAAAAATAATGAAATAGTAGTCTCAAATGAAGCTTCAATCTCTAAAGATGTAAATTAAAGCCATAGAAGATGATCTTGTATAACACTCATGTTAAAAGGGCAAATCTTTTTTCGTTTCGGCTGCTCCGCTAGGGCTTTGCCATAGCTTCTCCTTCGTGATTGTCGGGTCCCTCTCTGGCGGGGCTGGCTTTCTTCTCGTTACCAGGGAAGTTTTCTCTTCTTTGCTAGTTCGATTTTGGTTTATTGGTGGTTTTTTTTTTTCGTCCGGCACATGCCGAGATGGCGCCAAAGCTTTGCGACCCTGATTTTTTAGTGGATTCGCCTTCTTCATTTGGATGTTCTTTCATGTTCTTCTTCCGTTAATGAATTTCTTGAGCTTAGGGCATCCTTATTTCGTGGTTTGCCTTACATTTGGATTTCTAATCAGGAAATTCAGGTTTTAGCCGTTCCTTTTCAGTTCTCTTTGGTTGCTTTGTTTCCTACCAAACGACCGTCTCTTGATAGCATTCGTAGATTTTTTTTTCAATCTCAAGCTAAATGGGGAGGTTTCGGTCACATTGTTGGATTCGTCTCATGTCTTTATCAAGCTTGCAAATGACCTTGATTATTGTCGTATTTTTTGCTATAGATAGTATCTGGTTTATAATTGTTACATAAAGCTTACCCAGTGGTCTCCCCTTGTTGATGTCGGTGTTGAGTCGCCGATCACCCCAATTTGGGTCTCTTTTCCCCAACTATGGCCTCATCTCTTCTCTCTCTCTCTCTCTCTCTCTCTCTCTCTCTCTCTCTCTCTCTCTCTCCCCCCCCCACATTCTCCATAGTTTGGCCTCTATCTTTGGCAAACCATTAAAAATTGATGTTGCCACCTCTTTGGGTTCTAAACCGTCTTTAGCTCGTGTTGTAGTGGAGTTGGATATCACTAAATCCTACCTGGATAAGGTCTGGTTAGGTTCGGAGAAGCTCAGTTATGTCCAGCAAGTTGTCATGGATGAATTCCCATAATTTCGTGCTTCTTGTAGTTGTATCGGGCATGCTGTGGGAAATTGTCGTCCTAAGGCTGTTGTCCTAACTTCTACGAATTTGGGCCTTCCTAATAAACCTTCTATTGAGGTTTCTATAAACCCTGCTGTGGTTTCTTCCATGGATTTTGAATGGTGTCGGACGATGATGAGGAGGTCCCCTGTTTCCTTGCTAGCTGGGCTGGTTGGCAACCGGGTGCCTCGTTCGTTTGCTTTGTGGCCTCTTGACCCTGATCCTTTACTGGCACCTTAGGATGGTCCGTGTTTGACTACAAGTTTGGTGTATGAGAACCTTCGTACTGAGTCCCTTTTCGCTTTGTACCCTACTAATTCTTGTAGTTTTTGAACTTATTGTATTGTACTTCCGGCTGTTGGTATTGATTGTTGTATCCCTATCTTTTATTAATGAATAATATTTTGGTTAAAAAAACAAAGAAGAAGATGATCTTGTATATTAAATTAATATTCTAAATAGATCTTTTTATAGGTTGCTAAGACAAGCTAGGTTATAATTGTTAATAGGTGTTTTGTGTAGGCCTTATCTATAGTGTGAAGTATTAACAACCACTCAATGATGCCCTAAAATAACTATTAAGGCTTTGTTTGGGACGACTCTTTTTTTGCTTTTTAAAGCAGCTTTCTAGTATAAAAATTTTAATTTTTATACTAAAAAGTTGTTTTATGAAATATTAAGAAAGTCATTCCAAACGAAGCATAAATCTATTAGATTGGTGGATAGAAACATTCTCCTTGGTAGAGTTGTCAACATTTGACCCAACCCGAAAACCCGACCCGAAAATTTCGGGTTCGGGTTGACACGAAAACCCGAAATCAACCCGATTTGACCCATTTTTAATTAATTTAAAAGAGTTTTAAAGGATTTTAATGAAATAAGTAAATGATATTTCAAAAAATTATAAACAATGTTGTCCAAATTAAATTAATTTTGATTTATTTTAAACTAATTGAAGTAAATCTTACCTTAATTTGATTTAAATTTAAATAAATTGAATTAAATAAAAAAATTTATTGAAATACATCCGAAGCGGGTCGGGTTCGGTTTGACCCGGACCCGAAGAGGGTCGGGTTAGGGTTCGAAAAACCAACCCGTTTGCAAAAACGGCAAACGGGTCGGGTTCGGGTCGGGTTGAACAGTGTCGGGTCAATTTCGGGTTGGACCCGAACCTGACCCGTGACCCGATTTTGACAGCCCTACTCCTTGGTTGTTAGATAAACCCATTATTTTATGCATTATTCAAAAATTATATTTTAGATGCTTCAAATTTTAACTAATTAAAAAAAATAGATGAAATAAAAATCTTATAAAAGAACAAAATCTTGTAGCATTACAAGAAAATTCCCTTGATTCTCAACAAAATAAAGTAGAAGACTTTTGAAAATATTTTATATAGGTATTAAATTCATAATGTGTTCCTATTCAAATTAAGTCGAGTCAACTCCATTAAGTATTATATAATGAAATTAAACTTGTCCCTACTATTAATGGATTTGGAGTTCTTGATGCGATCACTTTCTCTTCTATTTCTCGTATATTATAATTAATATATATACTTTAAAGCTTCATTTGAAATAGCTTTATTACTCTTTTCTAATTTAAAGCTTCATTTGAAATAGCTTTATTACTCTTTTCTAAAACAACTTTCAAGTTCAAAATTTTGTAATTCAAAATTTTTTTTTTCTAAAAAAATTACTTTAAAATAGTAAAAAAAATTGGCAAACAAAACATAAATCATGGTTTTTTTTTTTCCAATTTTGAGTTTTTCTACTTTAAATGCTAGTGTTCTTTTACTCTACGTTGTTTTTACTTTCTTATTTGCTTCATCGCATGATTTTTTTCCATCCCTAATATAAGATGTATTCATGAATAAAGTATATTCCATAAAATATGGCCGGCTGTATGTTGTTTCTGGTCATTTTTTGTTAGTTGTATGGCATGTAGTTTGAGTGGGGTTTCTCTACTATCCTGCTCTCTTTTATTATGATTCATGTTGCTTGTTGGTGTGTTCGTTGCCTTAACCAGCTCAAATATCGGGTTGATCGATATGCTCTTCGCGGCTAGTGCTGCTTTGATTGGCTAGGACGTGTTGATCTTATTTTTGCTAATGTGTCTATTTGATTCTTTTGATTTCAATTTTATTCTCTTCATTGTATTATGTGGGATCCAAAGCTCTTTAAGTTTTATTTTAATTGTTGTCCTTTTAGCGAGCTTCTGATCTATTAAGGACTTGTTATTTTTATTTTTTAACACGTAGGTCTTTCATGGGTTTTTTTTTTTAATATTTTTTTAAATATATTCCAAAGATATATCGGGGGTGTTTATATTCCATAAGATTTAATGCTCGATAAAAGTACATTCTTCAATTATTTTTGCTTTCAGCATTTACTTGGTGACTTAGAAATCTATTTGCAATAAAATCTTATATTATACGCCACATCGATGTAGAATTTTTTGTTCAACTATTTTGTGAGTTATTATAGAGCATTTTTTTTTTTTTTTTTAAGGTTTAGGAAATGAATCGTATGTTTTAAAAGTTTCATTTGCATGAGATTTATAGAACATCCTTGAGGTAAGGTTTTTTTTTTTTTTAATTAATTAATTTATTTTAATCCTTGAGTTAAGCTTGGTTGAATGTTAGGTCATAAACCAAGGGCCCTAATCAGTATTCATTGGTGGTTCTTAACGTGACGAAATTTCATATGGAATTCTATATGGAAAGAAAAAAAATATGCCGTTAGTGAGTTGGAGTAAGAAAGACCAACTTCTTTCATTACTAGCGGATTGAGCAAGCACAATATTTAATGGAAAATGACCGTTAGGCAATTGCCTTAGGTCATCTCAAACTGAACTCTATATATATTCTGTTTGACTTCCGCGAATTTCTCCAATCAAATGGCAAAAGGCGCACAATTCAAATGTATTGTTGGCAGAAACAGAGAAAGCATATGGGAAAAAGACTAGCGCATGTTATTGAGAAAAAATATACACGGAATATTTTTTTTTTGTTATGAAATAAAATTTGGTTGGAGATTAATTTTGCATTTTGAAGTACTGTATTTTGAAGTGGAAACTAAGTTTTTCGGTTTAAGATGATCTTAAAGCCTTAGTTATTCTCTTTGGAGATTTCTTTGAATTTCTTTTTTCTCAATTATTTTTATGTTTGATCTTTTAAAAGATGTATTTTATACTCTTTTTGGTCTATAACTAATGGTATTTGTTGGTTGTGGTATTCATCATTCCTAAGAAAATCGCCTATCTAATTGAAAGATTGTGTAATTTATTTTATGGGATAAAATATTTGAAAATAATGTCAAAGAAGAACTTTCATATAATATTGTTAAAAGAGAGATTTATAATATATCATTTATTTAAAAATTTAGAAAATGCATAACTTCAAATTAAGATACTTAGGTTTCGTTTAGGATGATTTTTTATTGTTTTATAAAATAATTTTTTAGTAAAAAAAAATTTTAATTAAATTTTTTTACTATTAAAAAACTATTTTAGAAAACCATAAAAAAGCCTGTCTAAGCGAAGTCTTATGATCTGTTTATGACGGTTAAATATATAGACTATAGTTCTGGACTTCAAACTCTTAATACTTGCAGACTGATACTAACGGATCAATCTGAGCGTACAAAGCCAACTCAAATACATGACGATCTTGCACATAACTAGCTAGCTAGGAACTCAAACACACTATACGTTCGTCATCTCCGGCCACCTACAACTCAGCCACGGCGGCGCCGGCGCAGGACGCTGTCTCCACATCCTCCTTCATTCTCCCTCCCACAACCTTCACCGTCCTCAAATAACACGCTTTCTCATCCCTAAATTTGTACAGAGAGCTCGTATCTCCACTCCCCCACACCATTCCTTCCTCTCCAACCAACACTGATCCTTCTGAATCCTGCTTATCCGCCACCTCACTAAACTCCATCTCCCCCTTCCCACCCACACTCCTCGCCTCTGTCATTGCATGGAAAATCTTCGTCCTCTCCAACACTGTCCCTCCGCCTCCATTCGCTTTCTCAGTCGTCACCATCAACGGTGCCTCAACGCTCACGCTCGCTCTCCCCACCACACCCCTGTTCAAGCTCGCCCTCACGTCCGTCCTCGACTTTACCTCCATTACCGCCTGCTTCACTACCCCTTTCCTCTGTATTTCTACCCTACTTTTAAACTTTAACCTCTGTCTTATGCTCGTCGATACATTCCCCTTTGAGGAACTAACCCAACCAGCGAATCGTACGATGACTTGCCCGTCGATGGAAGACTTGCCGTCGCTCCCTCGCCAATCGGCTTGCCGGCTGAGTCGCAGGGGAGGTACTCTGTGCCGCACTAACGCGCCTTCCACTCTGTCAGACCACGCGTCAAGCCAGAGATGAAGGTTGCCGGAGACGAGCCAAAACGGCTGGCTGTCGCGGATGATTAAACGGAATTCATGTTCCCGGCCGTCGACAAGGAGGCCGACGAAGGGAGTTAGGTCGAGGTCGTATGAAGGGAGGTCATAGGCGGCGATTCCGGCGACTGGGGCCCAGAAGAACGGATTGATGGAGCCGGGATAGATGACTGGGAATGGAACTACCGCGCCGGCGTAGAGCTTGTCGATGGTCAGCTCTACTTGTCTAAATCCGCCATTGGCTTTCGGGCGGAAGGGAGAAGATAAAGACATGAGCTTGGTTTCTTCAGTGGAGCGGAGGGGATTAGCGTACCAATACTCGTCGTCGGCGTGGTGGGAGACGTAGAGCTCGAGAACGGCGCGGTACGTGTTGTTGGGAATGGAAATCGATGTTAACTGGACGTCGGACTCGTTATGGAGTTTGAACCAGTACCCTGGTCCACATTCTCCAACTTCGTTGGAGATGGGAAGGATGAGGTCGGCGGGCTCGCGATACAACCCTTTGATTATCGGATGAGAGTTTAATTGGGCGACTGCGCCGCGGTAGAAGTGCAGGGAGATGTTGACGGAGTAGACGCCGGGGAGGGACGCGTTGGAGTTCTCCAGCATCATGGATATCGTGGCGGTGGCGGCGGCTGCGGCTTCGGCGTCGGTGGAGTTGTCGTCCGGACTGGGGCTACGAAGGAGGGAGGTGTACCGGGTAATGTCCTTTTGGACGCGCCAGAAGACGCCGGGGGAAAGGGGGAAGGGAGTGGAGGTGCGGAGCAGCTCGGCTCCGGAGAGCCAGATTGCCGCGATTCGATCCTTTTGGATATCCGAAGCCGAGCCTGAGAGCTCGAGGACGACGCGGGACCAGGGAGCGGGGCAGTCCGCCGGCGGGTAGTATGGAACGGAGACCGGCGGAGCGCCAGCTGTGTCGGCGAAGTCGTGTTGGAGAATGGTAATGGAGCATTTGGGATTGTGGGTGGGATGGAGAGGGGGGAGGGTGGGGTCGATGTATTCTAACGTGCTGTTGGAGGGGATCGCCGGCGGCGGGGGGAAGGGGAATGCAAATGCGATGGCGGCGCCGCCGCCGCCCAGCATTAGGAGAAGCAGCAACGCGATTGATGGGGACATTGGGCCTTACTCGAATTTACCATAGGCGAATTCTTTATGTAAATATATATAGGAGAATGGAATTAGTTATTAGTGTTTAAGTGAAGGAAATGTTTAAAATGCTTCTTGGTTGGAATTTGGTACAAACTTTAACGATAGGATTCTGACAAGCTCAACGGATCTTTCTTGGCGATTTCTATGAAGAAAAATTTTATGAGAAATCCCTCACTGAGAATCAGGGACGGCGAGTAGCCATTCATAACAAATCCATATGCGCTTCTATCCACGGTGTAAGGAGCTATAGCCCTTGGGATGGTGTTAAAGGGAACGGAGATGACGAAGAACCTTCTTAGTCGCTGCATCGCCATTTTTGTGTTGGGTTGCAGAGAAGAAAGAGCCTGGAACGTATGCTAGTGGCATTTGTTTAGCATTTAGAATGCACAAGCCAGGTTGCACAGTTTTCTTACTATTTTGTTTTTCAAAATTGCCGGCCAAACGCTTTTTAAAAAAATTACTTTTTCTAATAACAATTTTATAAATATTTTTATAGAATTTGCAGCTCTCACAAACTGATCTGGAGTCTTGGTTCCGAATACTTTTTTACTATTATATTGCACTAAAAAATTATTTTAAAAAACTCTTAAAAAGTCGCACCAAACGGAATTTTTATTAGGTTCGGTGTCCTGATGTAGCTCTACGTTATAAAATGGTGTCACGTGCTCTTACTCTTTACCGCGCAGCCCAACGACCCTACCCGGACTGGACCCGGGATTGCTATGTATTGGCTGATTTGTGCAGACTGGGATATTGCTAAGTATTGCTCGATATTGCTGAGCAATAACGAGAAATACCATTCTGTCAAGACCAATACCTAGCAATATCGAGCAATACCGAGCAATATCCTGGTTTTGCTAGGTATTAGTCTTGACAGAGCAGTATTTCTCGTTATTGTCAAGCAATACCTAGCAATACCGAGCAATACCTAGCAATACCTAGCAATACCCGAACATAGCAATACAAGGTTCAGGTCCGGGTCAGATCGTCGGCCCGCGCAGTAAAGAGTAAGAGCACGTGGCGACATGTTATTGGCCTCCGGATGTAGAGCTACGTCTGATGTCCGTACCTAATAATTATTCCGCCAAACGAGGCCTTTATGTGTGCTACACTAGCCAAAATTCATTATTAAAGATTTTGATTTCAGCTTTGGCTAAATTTAGGTCAAGTCAAAAGTGTTTGATTCTTAACAAAATCAACACTGTTTGATGGATTATCTTACTCTGACCATTAAAACTTGACTTGGAAAATATATTTTGTATCCATTTTGATCATATTCTAAGATTTTGTTTTATAATGATGTTGTAAAAAAATTATTTTTTTAAAAAAACTATTATAAAGAATAACTTCCTCGCATAGAATTTCTTAATAGCAACAAGATAGCAGTATAAAGTAGCAAAATTGGATTATAATTATCGTCTAAAAATAAAACATTAAGAAAGTCGTCCCAAACAAACCCTAAAATATAGGTAACAACTTCTATAAATTCTTATATATTTAAATCACATCACATTATAGTTTCATTGATGCTTTGATTATAATTTTATTTAATCAATATAAGTAATATCAAAATATTTTTATACAATTTATATTAAATATTTTTTTGGGACATTTGATTTGAGTCATTAAGCTAAACTCATGTATACATCATATATGTAAGCTTCAAATCCAACACATCTTGTTTAGTAGTCAAAGCTCCTAACCAACACACTGGATGAGCTGACTTATTAACTAAAACTAAAAAAAAATTATTTAAAGTATAATATAATTTTTATACATATAATATTAAAATATAATAATTTTAAAGTACAACATAAAATTTGTGTCAGATTAATCTGACAATATTTTCTTTTTAATTCATTTTAACATATTTGAAATTTAAGTTGGACCAAATTACCCCAATGACGGCTGCCATATGTACTAAATTATCTAAAATGGGTTGGAATATATTCAAATTTGAATATAGTTTGAACCTAATTCAAATTAAATTTGAACTAAATTTAAATGTTATTTGAGCAAGGCTTGAACATGGGTTTGAGTATATTCAAATATTACAAGAGAGCCGCAAATCCCTTTCCCCTTTCACAAACAATGCTCCCATTGATAATTTTATTTTAAAGCTTTAGTCGTAAACCTCACTTCTTCTTTACATATCGTCGGCCTATCAACGTCTTTTCCCAGCAAGTACATATTACGAATACCTCTATCCTCTACATCCGTCAGTCTTGTCAACCCCATCTCCCAAGGAGCACCTATCACAAACCCATCTCTCCTTCAAAAACTGTTGATCTCATCGGTGTCATCCCTCAGCGAGCTCCCGTTGCGAATATATCCTCTCTTAGATATACCATCGATCTTGTCACACATTGCCACTCTTGTCAATACCTTTACTTTGTGATTTCTCTTTTAAACTTCCCCCGTCTTGAATGGCAACATGTTTGCTCTTCGGGTTGAACATGATTTGAACTAGATTTTAATCAAGTTCAAACCGGATTTAAACGAGTTTGATCATGAATTTGAATATGAATATATTTTAACTCATTTTAGATATTTTTACTTTCAAAATTATTCTATGAATGAAATAATTTATCTTTTATAAAAAAACTAATTTAATCTATATAAATTTTATAATATATTTCTTCAAAAAATTAATTTACAAGCATATTCCTTCATTAGGTATAGGGCATAAAAGTTCAAATTTTACTTATGAAAAGTACACCAAACTCACAAACATCAAAACTCTAAGTTATATCTTATATTAAATCTAGTCACTTATCATTAACTCTGTTGGGGGCTAAGAAATTTGCTGCGGAAGAGTGAAAAAATTTTATGTTTTGACCATACACGAAAGTTCAGCACATTAGCAGGTAATGATAAAGAAACATTAGAATTTTGGGGGGCAATTGCCCCCCCTAAGCTTGTAGTGGTTCCGCCCATGAATACAATATATATCTGAGAATTGGCTGAACCTTAGATGAGTACTCCAAAAATTTTATTGAGTTTTATTGAGTGACAAATACTAGAAATTTGGTGGCAGCAGTCACGAGAATGTCTACCATAAATTTGTCGATGGTAGGAGATCAAATAATAATCAACGGAAGGGCAAAAGTCCGCTGATAGTTATAGACCTGGTGGTAGTCAACAAATAGGCAGAAGTCTAGTAATGGTTGGTGGTCGAAAAAAGATTTGGCGGCGCGGCCAACGAACAAGTGGATGTCTAATGACGATCGGTGGTTGATAAAATATTTGGTGGCAGCCAACAAACAAGCGGATGTCCGACAACAGTCGATGGTTGGGAAAAGATTTGCGGCAACAAACGAAAAGGCGAAAGTCCAACGACGGATGACGATTGTTGGCTGGGTAGAGATTTGGTGGTCGTGACATTGATTGGAGAAGGGAAGTGAGCTCCCTAGATTTCTCTTCTCCTCCTCCCCCTCGTGTGAAAAATGGATGCCTATTTATAATTTTTTTGGGAGTGACATATCTTGTAAATATGAAGAAGATTAAGGGCAAATCTGAAATGTTATATCGAACAACTCATAGTAATTCTCTTGATCATGAAGCGTTTATCAAGCATTTAAGTACCTTAGAGATGTAAAAATTGAGTGATCTTTGATCCTTTGGTTTACAAACTTATTACTTTATCATTAATCTTACCAGTTGCAACTGCTACGGTGGAGAGAGCATTTTCAGCCATGAAAATTATCAAACATCGATTGCGTAGTAGGATGGGTGATGATTGGCTCAGCGATTGTCTTGTGCCTTATATTGAAAAAGATGTATTTGATCTGATTCCCAATGAAGATGTTATCCAATATTATCAAAAAATGCAAAATAGATTGATAAAATTGTAATGATTTTCAATTCTCCTATCATAATGAAATACATGATTTCACTTTGAATTATGTCATCTTTTTTTTATATTAGTCTATTATACTAAGAAAATTTTGCCCCCCCTAAGATGAAGGGCTGGTTTCGCCCCTACGTAAACCGCTCAATTCGACTCTATAAGCATGTCATATTGGATATCTTTTTATCATCCAAATAATGCTATGAAGTATTAAAAAATATTTTGGTTTATTGATTTGAGCTTATTTGGGCTTGGATTGGACTGAATTTGGTGTCATTAGGTTCGTTTTTTTGAGATATTCTATAAGTCAGTTTGACTATAATCTTATTGAAATAGGAGTTCAAATGATCTCAAATTTAATTTTTGAGACATTCGACTCATATTTACATTGAGATTCATGCCCAGTCAAATAATTTTTTTTTGTAACATATCAAACACAATTTATAGTGCCCATTTTTTGCTACTTTTAATGGATATTAAACTAATTAAAATTCAATTAACATAATAAATTTTTTAGTGAACTTTATAACTTTTTTTGGTTTGTTATTATGATTTTTTTAGTGAATCACTGCCTTCCCAGTTCCCATTGCTAAGAATTCTATCACGTGATGATATACTAGTCGAAAGAGTTCATTGAGTTATGGGCCAGTTGATGAAATTAGTAAATTAAATTTAAATTTTTATGATTAAGTATATTTGTGTATGTTCATATAGGTACTCTACATGTATCTAACAGATCCTCGAAGGAAATTCGGCATGAAGGGTCACAACTCTTAAGAGGAATGCTCACCGCGAAGGAAAAAAAAGTCGGCCAATGTTGAGGATGAGAGTAAAACATCGTCGAGAAACAAATAAGAAAGTAAAAATAGCAGAAATAAAGAACATCATATTAATGTTGAAAAATTTAAAATAGAGAAAAAACACGAAGCCACACCACACCAATAAATTCATTATGAAAGTTGAGAGAAATAAATACATATTACTCTTCTCTCTCTCTTCTCACATATATCTTTCTCGCTCTTGCCTTAATTAAAAATATAAGAGAAAAGCCAATTACATCCACCAAGGGAGGCAATCCTTTAGAAAAACGAGAAATATAAATGTTAAATCCGTCTCGCAGCATTGTGGCAGCAGTTTTGGGCGTTGTGGCGCTCAAGCCTCTGTCTTATACCGTTGTAACGTCATTTTTATACTGCAGTAGTGCTCAACTCTCTGTCGTTTAGTTTTGGAACACAGTGTCAGGTGCTCAGATACACAACGATGCAAAATTGTACATAAAAAAATTCAAACAGGGGGCAAAACCCCACACCCCTCAGCTTACACGATAAGTTTTGAGGTCTGAGACAACAGAATAACTACATTGTTCAACACAAATAGATTTCACAAATAACAACCAACTGGTTGATAGGCATCATCCTGTGAAAATATGTCCACTTTTCTGGCAATGACACTATATATGGACTAGCCTAAATGTGTCATATCGAGGCATGGGCGGATCCCCATTTAGTTGAGGGGGGGGCATTTTGGGCAAATGCCCCCCCTCAAAAAATTTTTTTTTTTTAATTTTAGTAAGATATTTTGAAATATTTTGGGTATTTTTGGTATATTGCCCCCTCTCAAAAATTTTTTTTGCCCTCATTTAATCAATCCTAAGTATCTTTGCCCATCCCCCACAAAAAAAAAAAATTTTTGCCCACCCTGAAAAAAGAAGTTGGATCCGCCCCTGTATCGAGGAGTCATCAAACCGAGCAAATTCCTCATATGTCACTCTTCTTTTTTAGAGCATTTCATCCACGTACATCTCCGCAAATAGAAGCCACTCAACAATCATTGGTGTCATCATCCCATCTACAGAAAACACACACACCTCAAATGATATTATTAAGATCTCTTGCATTCAAACAATTCTCATGTTACTACCACTTTCACCAAGTGGAATTCACCCCTTTACTTCAAGAGATTAGAATCTCATCTAAAATTGACTCGCTATCACATCCAAATGATTTACATTCATAGAATCATCTTGGACATCGAGAAGCAAGGGCTCAACCTCTACACTCACCCATATAGACTCTTCTCATGTCCAAGAGATATATTATAGACAGAAATCTACGAGGAGACCAATTGGTTAAATCCCGTGTTCATTATAGTTTGTAATGAGTTCATCATATGTTGTACCTTATATATATATATTTTTTTTGTTGATTTATCTTTTATATAACCTTACAAACCCAATTAATAAATGACAACGAGGTATACTTTGAGATATTTTTGAATTTCTTTTGCACTTTGAGATTTGACTACTCTTGATTTTTATCTCTCTCTTCATATTCCATATCTCTCATAGAACTTTGACACATTTTCAGTCTTCATACTTACTTAAAATTCGCTCAGCCTCCCTTAGCTTTTATCTCATGATTACATGCTAGAAAAGTTACATGTCATTCACGAATAAATTTGAATCTAGTAGTTTAAGTGAATAACTCTTTAAAGTAATTTTTCTAATTATAGCCATCACATTGGAAATATTTTTTTATGATAATTCAAAATCTATATTTGATGCCGATGAAACTTAAATTCAAAAATTTTAAATAATTTTTTAAGTCGTTATCAATTAAGAATCTGTGTTACAAATGATAATGCCACCACACAATTCATAGATAATCAAGAAATACCATGCATGTCGACTACATGAATTATTTTTCTCCATTGTGTCATTTTAAAAGTCAAATTCTCGTTTAAATATAAGAAAAAATATCATTTCTAATATTTTCTAACAAAGTCGATCTTATTAGGACTACCTCTATATTTCTTAACATAAGTCAAATTTAATACCTTTAATTTCCTAACCGGGTCATCAGAAGGCCACTATTTTATATGACCAAATCAAATAAGACGACTCTCTCTAATCTTATATTCTACTGAAGCTACTCCAACCTTTTCATGTATATACTCATTTCATATCCTATCTCTAAAGGTAAATCCACTCATCCACTTGAGCATCCTCTTCTCTACAACGCTTAACACTATCGTTGTCAGGTTCCAAGTCTTGGATGAGAAAAGCAGAGTGTTACGTTTAATAGTCGACAACCAGCATAAAACTTGTCGAATAATCATTGCATGAATCTTTTAAAACTAAAATATAAATATTTAAAATATAAAATTTACTATTTACATAATATAAAACTCCCTTAATTTCAATTAACTCCCTTAAAGAAATAATTCAAATTGAAGAAAGATATCTTGATATGATTTAGCAAAACGATGACAATAAG
>NW_021320015.1:704174-725320 GCF_001605985.2 Dendrobium catenatum | reverse complement strand
ATTTTAGAAAGTATTAAGAAAATTATCCCAATGAAACCTAAGTGCTATAAAAATGATTTTGAGGATATTATTTATAAATTAACGTATTATATTATTATATGAGTAAATAGTTAATTTTAGATATTAAATATGTAAATAAAATAATTTTGAATACTATATATGTAAATTTTTTTATTGTTAATAAAAGTGAATTATTTCACCACATAATACTTCAATATATTATCATATGTTGATAATAAGATTCGAAAAACAAGAACATTTTTTATTAATAATTCTAAAAGCATGATGTTAACAGCGTATTAAATGAACTATTATCTCGCAATGAATAAAAAATATTTTACTTTAATCACAATTATTTATATATTTCATTATAGTTCTTGTTCCTGCTGGTGAGATGTACGGAAGAATGTCGATTTCGCGGGATTTAGCAAAGAAGAAGAATAGGGAGGGTTAGGGCACGGCGAGGCAGCGGAGAAGACAAGTGAGTGACTTTGAGGCGTACCTCAATGAAGAAATATTCAGCGCCGCTGGGTCAGGAGAGAGCAAATCGCGCAGCTGCCGGAAGGAATGGACAAAGGGTAGGTTTTGTACCGCATAGATTAGCTAATTATATGACGAGTTCTAAAAAGTCATCATGAAAGCAGTTGATAACTTATGGAGTTTTACCAAATAACATAAATACTATTCCAATATTTGGTCATTAATGGTTCTGCCTTTCGCCAAACTGCAGGTTAGAGGAGTATTTGAAGAACGAAGAAATCTTTTTCTTGAATAAGTAATCCTCAGATTGCAAGATTTCTTCTTCGTTTTCAACAATAGAAGATTCATTTTACCAATTCTTTGAGGGTATTTTTGGTTTGAAGGAATTGGAGGCAATGCAAATGTCTTTTTATTTTTATAATTTCATATGGAATGTTAGTTTGAAGTTTTAATATAATTAATGGCCGAGTAACAAATGCATTTTTTTTATTTACAATCAATTCCCTAACCAGCCTTAGTGGAAACTAAGAAGAAAAATTTATTAGATCATAAGTGTTACTATCATATCCCTTCATAACAAGAAACAAAAGCTCAATTTATCATCTATTAAATAAAAGTAAAAAAATATATTTTTTTACTTGATTTCTTCTCAACCAAACAAGTTAGTAAAATCTAATTTCATTTCAATTCATTTTTTCTTTTCATTTCCTGTTCTTCAATTCCTACAAATCAAACAGTGCCCAAGGGTATGTTTGGTAGGTATGCTTGGATTAAATGAAATGGGGATAATGTAAATGTATTTTGCTTACAATTTTATGGAGGCTTTTCAGTTCCAGTGTTCCAGTGTGGCTAATAGTTACTTGATTTCTCTGGGAATGTGGCTAAATATGTTTTTCCATTGGAATTAAAGAAAAAATTATGGGGTCATTGCTATATCTCATATTTCTCTCCTTAACATAAACAAAATTTTTCATTACTCAAATTAAAAAAATGGTATTTTTGTCAGTCAAATTTTTCTCAACCAAACAACTTGGTTAAAACCAATTTCAATTCAATTCACTTACGATTTCTATTTCCGTTTCCTTTTCTCTTTTCAAGTCTTTTGAACCAAACAGAGTAAGTTTTATGCTTTTAGTTTTCTTAATCTCAATGAGTATTCAGGATCACTTGCTACCTAGCATATTTTTGCGGTATTTCTAATTATTTTTAATGCTCATAGGGCCTATGCATGTTGTATTTTCTTGGTGGAATTTAAAATTGAAAGGCAAATGCTGGTATTACTGTTAGCCGCTTTGATTTGTTTTCCTAAGCATGGAATCATAATATACCTGCTTACTCTCCTCCTTCCATAATTCATATTATTTTGGTGTTTGAATTAAAAAAGTTAAAACTTTCCTAAACAACTCCCCTTTGATTAAGAACCTTCCTAAATAGCTCCCTCTTGATTAGAAAATTTCCTAATTTCTCCCCAATCAAATCGGCCCGTCATCATGTATCCTAAATCGAAATTACATCCTTCATTGCATGAGCAATCACAAAGCATTATTTGGGGATAAGATCAAGAAAGATGATTATCATATTTTGCATCTTCAAGTCAACATGATGTTAGAGGTATTAATATGCATATACCGTGTTTATTGGTTTGATGTCCAACTATCTTAAGTTAATGCAACCCCGTCAACACTTTTGAATGCTTTATTTAACTTCTTCTCTACTTCATAAATATTCATGGACTCCTTTTTAGTTTTGTGCTAGAATCTTTTGATGATTTGAACTCAATGCTCTAGTTTATAATTAATGGAAGCTCTAAAATACAAAAGAGCAGTTTTGCAGTGATTATGGACATTGTAGAATTTTTGAGTCATAGAAACCTAGTACAATGGGCTTTAACTAAATCATCTTCATCCAAATTCTACTTTCCACTAAAACAGAATTTATGCTTTTTCTTTGGATGATTGAGCTCGAGACTATCTTTTTGATAAATGAATATCTTCTTGCAATACTTCCTAACTTTTTCAGTACCTAATTGGAAGTTTGGAACTATCCTCATACTCCATTTCTCTTTCTTTTGCCCTTTTTCCTCAATTTGTTGTAGCCACTTTTCTGGCAATTGTTAAATCAGCGGGCACCAACTCTTTGCTAAGGTGTAGGATCAATTTATTAAGCACCTACAACCACAATAAAATTAGCATCTCTTCGACCCAATATTTTATATTCACCCAAAATATTTGAGTGATTTGGCTTATCCAAGTTATTTTTCATAGAAGTGTTGTTTAGCTAGCAAAAACGGATGTACCACTACTATGGTGATGTTGGTTATGGAGGGCATGCACAAGAAAAGGATGAAACAAACATCATTGATAATAGGGAAAAAAAAGAGAATAAGTGCATTTCTTGATTGTTAAGTATTATACAGTGCAAATTGCGTATGAATATGGAGAAATTATTATGTGTGGTCACCAGACTGTTCGGAGGCGAATCGGAATGTGCCATGTCACCCGGTACACAGTGGTACATAGCACCTGTACACAACAAAAAAGTAACGTGGCGCGTCTTGATTCGCCTCCGAACGGCGTACGGTTACCGCACTGAATAATTAATCATGAATATGAGCATCAACAAATACAAGGGAATTATTTAAATATATATAGAACTAAATTCAAGAAAACATAGAAACAAAGATCAAGGTAAAATGGACAGGATACTCCATCATTCTTTCAATCATTAGATGCAGAGGTAAGGGGTTGACACTTTTAATCCTTTGCTTCAACAATAAGATTTGGAAATAGCTTGTAAAATTTGTTAAATGGCCTTTTTGTAAGATAATATTATATTATTGACGCTTAAAAAAAAACATTCATTGTCATGGGAATGACAACCAGATTGGTTGCCTCGTTGAAAAATAGGAAAAACAAGCATTTTCTCAATATTTATATTCATTACTAAAAAATCTCTATTGAACTAGATCTAAATGAAGTAAATAGACATATTGCTTCTGGCTCTCAAGTAACATTTTGATGGATCTCATGCTTCCACACCAATAATCAATACATCATCAAACATAATGAAGATAAAATAATTAAGGTGAAAACAAAGTCCTTTATCCAAAGAACGAGACCCAAAAAGTTAGGAAAAGTATTAGAAAAAATAGAAAACATAGACCCAAATCTGAGATCAAATGCGTCCTTGCAAACTCGCCACTGTGATACTTTTTTCTATTCTTTGATAGGATCCCAGTGGGATCGTAGAATCCACTAAGGATGCATTAGGTATTTGTCATCGATCAGCTTCCAGTATGGCCAAAGACTTTCTATCTACATCCAGAAGAACTACACAATAAGGTTGTTGGTTCGACCCGTCATTGATCTTCTTCTTTCTCGAACGGATTTGTTTCGAACTTGAACAGCCGGCAGGGGGAAGTAGATCGATTGTCCTAGATAGAAAACTCAATTGCGAGAGGACTAATGATGTAATGTGTACCTAGCAAGGAATATTAGAGAATTGGGAGAGGGCACTTGAATGATTGAAGGGGATAAAACCCTAGATAGCTTTGTTGTAGATCCACTGTGAAAAGAAGTTGGTTAGATAAGTAAAAAAAGTGCTATGATAATTTAAAGCTTAAGTTAAAGACGTTAAAGACAACTTGATTGAGTTATTTTCATACCAGTGGCGGAGCTAAGAATTTTTCCTTATGGGACCTAGCTTTGCATTTTCAAATATCCTCTCAACTTTCTTTCAATCGAGTTTGAAATCATCATTGGCAATTAACTTTTTTTTTGTTGAATTTGTTATTTTAAATTGAATATATTAGCAAAAGCAAAGTTTTCAATTCAACTCAATCAAATCAAACTGCAAACAAGTCGTGTTTTATTTTAGAATAGATGTAAATGATTCATCTGATTTTAAACAAGTCCGAATGATGCATGGTAAATTGTATTCTGCTTTATTTTATATATTAAGAAGCACATTATGTTGTCGTCCTTCCATTTCATCACAACTCTAGCTAAAAGTATGCTTCAAAATGTCAATTTTGTTATAAATTAAGATTCACGGAGATAAGAAAAAGTTAAAAGAATTTACCGAAATGAATTATAAATAATTAAAATAATATAAAAAAAATTCTCTGTTAAAACTTAAAAAAAAAAGATTATATGAAAAAAGGACTATAATGCGCCCACCCTGGCGGGAATCCACCTCTATTTCTCACCATTGAGTTCCAACAATAAATCCCTTTGCAAGGGTTGATTATTGTACATCGAGCCAATATCAACAAGTTATTTTTTAGTCCAAGCTTTTGATTGGTGCTAGTAGAACAGTTCATTAGGTTTTGATATTTGTTTCTTAAAAGTCTATTATTGTAGCAATGTCCCAATAATATTAATTGAACATTTATTTGAAAGAATCAATGTTCAAGTGTCTATTTGAAAGCAATGATGCTCTTGAAATTTTTTTGATGTTGGATTATTATCCTTATGAAAATTTGTTGTGATTTTGAATAACCAAGGAAGTTCTTATTGCCTCTTGATTCGAAGTTGTTTTTTAATTAACTTTTTGGGTGAATTACTACATTATTGATGATTATCATAGTAATCTTTTTTCCAAAAACCATGAATGCATTATTCCCTGTTTATACATATAATTTTATTTATGCACTATTGAAAATGTCCAATTTATAATGTATGAAAAATAGTTGAAACTATTTTCTTTTTCATTTTAAACTTTTGATAGTTTTTAATACCTCAAACTAATCCAATCAGGGTATACTTGAGTTGACTTGAGCTCATGGGATGAAGCGGACTCTATGATTATGTCATAATTTTTGGAATGGGATGAAGCGGACTCTATGATTATGTCATGGTTATGGAATTCTACGACTCCAGAAATTAACTATACTTTCATGTTCCTATCTACTGCAAATGAAATATGGGATGCCACTAGGCAAACATTCTCAAAAGCTCGGGTTGCTGCTCAAATCTTCGAAATTAAGGTTAAGTTTGGAAGCACAAAACAAGAAATCAAGATTGTGATTGAATATGTCACTCTCCTTCAAGGCTTATGGGAAGAACTTTATTACTACAAATACTTAGAGACCAAGTGTGCAGAAGATGCTACTATCCTAAAAAGATTTATTGAGAAAGATAGAGAGTATGATATCCTTGCAGGATTAAATACAGAGTTTGACTAGGTTAGAGTTCAGGTCCTTGGCAAAGAGGAGATTCCTTCACTAAATAAGACAATCTCTCTCATTCGTGCTGAGGAAAGCTGACAAGGGGTAATGTTGGAACCAAAGGGGTGATATGAAAGGAAAGAGATAAGGATTCCTCAAAATCTAAAGACAAGTGTTTCCTTTGATGCAACTATTGCAAGAAATCAGGTTATACAAAAGAAACTTACTGGAAGTTACATGGAAAGCCCCTAAGCAAGGAGTAAAATAACAATTCATTTAATTGATTGAATAAATAATATAAATAAAATGCAATGCAATGAAAGAAGAAAACATTCACACTAATTATCATAATACAACTTACACCAACTAAAACACCAAACAAGACAACTCACAAAAACATCAAACAAAAATCTCCAAAAGACAAATTCCAAAGCTCTCTAATGCTCCAAGTAAGCTCCTGTAGCTATAAAGCTCCAAATACCTTCAGGTAAGAAACAAACTGATCAGTACTAAATCTAAACAGCTTAAATAAGGAAAAAGTAGGGTATTGAAAGAAAAATAGGGTACTAAAAGAAACTATGGTGTAAAGACGATAAAAAGCTGAACTAAAGTAACTATTGTGTAATCTACCCTAAACTAAAACAAATTGGGTTACTTTTAAAACTAAGCAATAAGACCCATTCTAAAACAAAACTTTCAGACAACTTCCAAGGTAAGTCACAAGACCTATCCAAACAAAACCCATTGGCAGCTTAGCCTATAGGGCTAGGTTGTAAGATCCATCTATAAGTCACTTCTAAGTCAAGCAGTAAGGCACACATGTTAGTGAAACTTCTAAGTGAAGTACAACAACCCTAAAACTCAAACAAAAACTACAAGCAACTTTCAATGAAAGTCGTAAGATTTATCTAAATGAACATTCAAACAACTTCTAAGGGAAGCCGTAAGACCTATCCAAACCAAACAAATGAACTGCTTAGCCTATAGGGCTAAGTTGTAAGATTCACAATAAGGTTACTTCTAAATCTAAAAGTCGTAAAAACCTACCACAATAGTCAAGCATCTTCTAAGAGAAGTTGGAGGACCTGCTATTTGGAAAATTTCTCTAAAAAATGCTGAACTAAATCAATCTACAGGCTACTTCTAAATGAAGCAGTAAGACCCATAATTGAAATTATAGGTTAATTCCAAAAGGAAATAGTAAGAGCCACTTTTAATTAACCCACATGGGCTACTTTCAAAGGGAAGCAATAAGACCTGCTTTTAATCAACCCATATGGGCTACCTCCAAAGGGAAGTTGTAAGACTCATTCTAAAATAAAACCTTTAGGCCATTTCTCAACACAGAAGTAGTAAGACCTATCCACAATAACCAGGATACCCTCAACCAAAACAAATGGGCCACTTAGTCTATAAGGCTAGGTTGTAAGACCCTCCATTAGGCTACTTCTAAATTCAGAAGCCGTAAGATCTATCAAAATAGTCAGGTATCTTCCAAGGGAAGTTTGTTGACCTGTTATTTGGAAAACCTCCACAAAAAATGAGGAACTTTTAACCAAACCTTTGGGCAACTTCTAACATAAGGTGTAAGACCCATTACAAATCGAATTCCACGGGCAACTGTCAATGAAAGCAGTAAGACCCACTCCTAAAACAATTGGGCTACTTCTCATAGAAGTCGTGAGCCCCGAACCAATTAAAAAATATGGATAACTTCTAAATGAAGTCATCAACCCCAAACTAAATCAACTACTGGGTATTCTAAAATATGTAAATCATAAAAAATTACAAACCGCTCATAATCATTTCAGTTTACTTGGGATTTATGAGAGGAGTTGATCTATGGCTGTTAAACAGATTTTCTTGACACTAAGATCAACGATCGCTAGTTTTGGTAGGCTGAAACCTATAGTATACCCGGGACGACGTAACCATGGGATCTTGATCGGGTTTACCTCAATTTCCCCCACAACTGAGACTAAAACACCTAAAATTGTTCTTCATTAATCGAGAGTTATCTCTTACGCGTTAAGGACCCATATTTAACTATGAGTGCTTGCGCTCATGGGAAGTAAGGACCCATATTTAACTAAAACATGATACTACTCTCATGAAAAATTTGGTTAATTACAATCTGCCTCAAGGAGAGTGAAATACTATGTTTGTAAAGCGGGATTCATGCCGACGCGTCATTTTTCTTGAGTCAATAGATTTTTGGCGACTTCGCTGAGGATTACTTCTCTCTCCATCTCTGGATGAGGAATTATATTCTGTCTCAAATATTGTAGACATCTTAACTATAGATGTTCTTTCATCACAAATGCATATTTTCTTGTGCAACAATTGTTATACATGCATGCATCAAATCTGATGTTATCCTTAGCAGACACCAAGAATTTTGCTCTGAAAGCTTTGATTTCTATTATGTCATTGCATCATGAAAGGGTGCTCAAATCAAATTCGTCAGTAACTAGCCATGGAATCTCCGATGCATTCATAGAACCGAGTATTATACATATTTGCAGATGCATACAGTCTACAGAAGATTAGCTTGTTCCACTTCTAAACTCTTCTGAGAAGCTGTTGGAACTACTTGCAACATAAGCAGAAATGTTGCTTGATCTCTCCAGAATCTTATTCATGCAACATTCTCAAAGAAGCAACAAGAAGTCGCTCTTTTCTGTTTCAATAAGTCTGATAAGAACATCTGGCTCATGTTTCAAGTTACTTGCTATGGGCAGGCTGTCTCTAAGCTCAACAAAACTGTTAAATTCTTTCTCATGGTCCTACTGATGTCTATGGAATTCAATAATCCTGGTGAAACCATAACTGATGACTCTGGTTTAGATAACAATAAGCTTCCTGAAACATCTCTCGCAATTGGGAGACTATTACCTGTACTTTTCAAGTATGTTGAGCGTACTGAATGTTTTGACCTATCAGTTGCATCAATGGACTTGATGCTCGGGAGTTTTTTGACGCCTGATAATTGGTTGCCAATTCTATACAGAGAATCTTCCTTTGAAGCATCCTATCCAAATTACACGTCAAAGAATCTCTCTATCTTCAGTTGCCTTGAATTTTTTGCTTCATTCTATCAATCTTTTCCCTTCCCTGAAACTTTTATTCAGTCATCTGGTGGATGAAACAAAACCTAATCCTGAAGTAGGTTGTTTCTCTAGTCTCCAATAACTATGACAAAAATAATATGCACGCAAACCTATTGTGTTTCACAATTGCAAAAAATCTCCTCAAATCCACGGACATCATTGGCCGCTCTTAGGTTTTCTGGGCATGCTCTATTGCCTCATTGGTTTGCGGGGTAGACATCATAGAAGGAAAGGCATAAAAAAAATAAATTTTGAAGTAAGGCAGAAGATTATTTATTTTATGGCATTTATAAGCAAGTAAATACCGCATGTTGGAGACCTATCTAATAGCACAATTCCAATTTTATGTTTGCCAACTTTAAAAAAGAGCATGAGTCAATTAGTAGCAGTAAAAATGGACGTGCTATTAGTCCAGTGCTTCCAAATCAATATCTTTCGTCCCATCTTGAGGACACTGTGAGTCTTTAGGGGGAAAGTTTTGATAAAATTGGATATAATTAATTAATATATTTAGGGAAGTATTGATAAGGTGAGTCTTAGGAGATGGAATATTATTCAGGGATGTTTTTAAAAATATATTTAATTATTTAGGAAGAATTTTTAAATTATATTTAATTGTTTAGGAAGGTTTCCTAAATTATGTTTAATTGTTTAGGAAGGTTTTTTTTAATTATGTTTAATTTTTTAAGAAGGTTCTATTTATGATTTTGTATTCTATGGCTATTTAAGGGGGAGTTGTCTAGGGTTTAGAGTATGCAATTGCTGAGTTTTGTGTTTTAATATAGTTTTTTTTACTCTGAGGGCTTCTTAACAGCGTCTAGGTTGTTTGAGAGAGCCGATCTACCTCTCTAATCGTAAATCTCTTGTATCTTGTCTTTTTTCTTCATATATAATCCAATAAAAAGTGTTCTGAAGTGTTCTTCTTTATCGTTTACTTGTTACCAATTTCTGTTTGGCTGAAATTGAATATTCAGCTAAGGTTTTCTTCAAGTTCTACATCTACTTCGTACCATATTGATGTTTGGGTCGTTAACTTAGTAGCATGCTTGTTGTTTTAGTTTTGTCTGAGGTGTTCAATTTATTCTTTGCAATTAATTTTGAGCAGCTTCTATCTCTGTGACCTACTTGCTGGACTTTTTTTGCTCCTCATCTTGTGTGTTTGATGTATTTTTTTCCATTTTGTTTCTTATTTTCTTTCTGATATCTTTCAGAGTCATTTTGTAGTTTTCACTTGATATGTTAAATAGAAATTGCTTTGCTTTAAAAAGAAAATTTCTCAAGTTTTAGGATTTTTTTTTTTTTGTAGAGAAGAGTATTAAGGGTAATACTATCATTTGTTCTGTAGTTTGTGATAGAATTATCAATTTTATCCTATTTTGATTCTCTGTTACGTTGTGAGGTTTAGTGATTTAGAGTACTGGTACTTTTGTCACCCAGAGGAGTCAGGGATATTTCATTGGCCTTTTAGTAATGTACTTTTAATTCCTCAGCTTGTCTAAGCTATTTATGGCTTCAATTTTGAATTTTTTCCTGCTGATGCTTTTTAGGTTAGCATTTTGTTGCTCTAGTTTATACTGTGATACTAGAATGATGGAAAGTTTGCTACAAAGGTTTATTTTATCTAATTATGATTAAGCATTTTGCATTTTTTAATGGTTGTATTTGGGTAAGCCATAAGACTTTGTAACAAAGTCCCGAAGTTCTGTATTTGCATGGTTATTTCTAAATTATTTCATTTATTCTGTAAATTCATATTATTCAACCGGACTAGTTGGCCCAAAAAAAAATCATAGTTATTCCTATTTTTGTAATTTAATGTTAAAATAGCCAAATTCAACATGAATTTCTTAATTTTAAGCTGGCACAAAATTAATTTCAAGTTGAAAATCTATCAATTGGCTCAACCTGAATGTTATTTCTTATTTGATTCGATGCATAATCAAAATTCTTTTTTCAAGTTGGCATTAAATCACTCGAACTCACTCATGTTTTACGTATCACTAATTTTTTGTTTTTCCAATGCTTCAACACATGTTCTTTAACAATTTTAACATATCTTTGACACATTGTCTCCTTGCAGCTCCTTGATTTTTCCCTTGATTTTGTTAGGAAAAACATTGCCTCTAGCGATATATTCAAATGATATAAAGTTCCT
Source organism: Dendrobium catenatum (assembly GCF_001605985.2). Taxonomy (NCBI): domain Eukaryota; kingdom Viridiplantae; phylum Streptophyta; class Magnoliopsida; order Asparagales; family Orchidaceae; genus Dendrobium; species Dendrobium catenatum. Next base: position 714,408 of record NW_021320015.1, on the reverse strand, counting down.
TCCATAATTTGGAACAATGATGGCGGTGGAGGATTATATTTCAGGACGATTTGCAAGATATTAGATGAAAAGAAAAACCGCAGAATTTTGTCATTCGATTAGCTTTATGTAAGAAAATAATAGTAATAATAATATGAATGATATTTTCTTGTTGATTTTAATTGAATTCAAATTATTTTTTTCAAACATAATATTATAATAAGAAAATGGTGAGATACAACAACGGCAATTAGATTGAATTGTCAGAGTACCAAAAAAGCAAAAGAATAAATACATAAAGTGTGAAGCAAAAGAATGAGACATCCAATAATACTGAAAAAAGGAGATTAAGAGCTCAATTGAATCAATTTTGAAGTCTAGTGAAAGTTGGAGAATGACAATATATTTTATTCTGATTATATCACCCATTTAGAATTTCCATTAGAATCATCTGGTTATTGATCACCATGACCATCTATGCCTCCACAAATGAGAAGGAGAGAAGGAATCGGCACAATTGGAGAGCTATAATTATTCTCTTATTTATGGAAGATGTGGAAGCCATGTTATAGGGCTACTAAGGTAGGCACAATAGACTCAAGATCCCGAGCAAAATCAATTTGTTCGAAATTCTTAAAGCAAACCTGAAGTGATGATGAATGAGCAGCAACCATTATGGGAATAGATAAGGTTTGACCATTTGAACGATCCTCTTGCTTTGGAACATTTGATTTTCTCAAATTCAGATGACCTTTGAAACACTCAGAGAAGCTGTGTTTAAAATTTTTTGCTCAAGTTACAGTGGAATGGCATGCCTTAAAAATTTATCTTCTGTCAATAACCGCAAGACTTTAAGCCAATCCGCACCTTATCATTCAATTGTAATGTAACATTCATTTAAACCCTAACTCAGGTCGCAGAAAGCCTTAAACCCGACCCAGAAAATGCCTGGTCGAAAAATTCCGCGTTTGGATCAACCCGTTTGCCTTACGGGTCGGGTTGGGGTTCAATATTCCAACCCATTTCTAAAACCGGATGAGGTTTAGGTTGACCTGGCAGCCCGAAATCAACCCGTGTTGACCCGAAAGGAGAAAACCTAGCCTGTCGCTACGGTGCAACCCGCGCCTCGGATGCTCGCCATTTGCCAGTCTTGCTTGCCTTGGACGCTCGCAGGCTCGCCAGTGGGCTCGACGCTCACCTCGGGCAACACAGCCTGGCCGCTAGCGGTTCGCCTCGGCCTCGCATCCGACATTCAGTTCAGTCACGACAGTCGACACAACGCCACAGCTCAAATGCGCAATCCCGCACCACAGGCCTCAGCGAGGCAACCATGTTAGGGTTCGAGGTTCGGGTAGGGTCGGGTCAACCTGGTAACTCACACTAGTCGGGTCTAAGTTGGAAATCCTAACCCATTTGTAAAATCGGGTCGGGTTAGGATCAACTCGTTTAGACCTGGGTAAATTCGGGTTGGATCCAAACCTTACCCGTTGATCCATTTTGACACCCCTAATTATCTTAAACCTGCCTGCAGGAATAGCATGGTTTATCAGATCATTCGCAAGCATTTTTTATGACATATTTGCTTCTATGAGGACACTGAAATATGTATCATTTTAATTTTGATCTCGGTTAAAACATTGTTGCTGATGTTGGCGATTTATTTTTGCTTGGTGTTCCTGCTTAATTTCTTACATATTACTTATCAACTTCTGTGTTGCTTTTGAAATGATTTGCAGATATCATCATAAATTGGGACACTGGCCGATACAATGAATGTTGGAGCAGATACTTTTGTCATCTTATTATCATCAAATCATCCTTGTTATGTTGATGCAGACTGAAAGAACAGGTTTGGTAGTACCAGTTATCATATCTCTTTAAATAGGTTGCTTTACTTGTAAAGTAACTTGGAAGTTCCTGAAATTCTTACTGGTGCAACGTCTTTTCATTAAATAATCCTTTTCCAACCTGTTCAAATTTCATACAGTCGCACAACTTGTAAACGAGCAAAAGTTATTGGCTCCACACCTAGTAAGACACCGAGGCTACAGATCACGCTATAGCCATTGTACAGCTTACTCCTGCCAACTAGAATTTCTGTCACTCTTTGACTAGCTTATAGCTGTTCAGCTTTGGAAAATTATCATGTTATTGTTCCAGCCCCTATTGCAAAGTTGAACTGTACCAATGAAGAGCTTATTTGCTTGGGCTTATGCACTTCTGTCTTTTCAGTCAGTCCTATGCCAGCTGATATATGAGCCACAAGATATTCTGTCATTAAAAAAAATGTAGTTTTTTTTTCCATCAAAATGTAATGTATATTAGAATTGTATATTTGCTTGGGCTCCAGTAGAAGTTAAGATTAGAGAGAGTCGCCTTAGATGGTTTGGTCACATAAAACGGCAGCCTTCCGATGACAAGTTAGGAAAATAGAGGTATTAGTTTTGACTTATGTTAAGAAAGGTAGAGGCAAACCTAAAAAGACTTGGTTATAAAATATTAGAAATGATCTTTTTTTATTAGATTTAAACGAGAATTTGACTTTTAATAGGACACAATGGAGAAAAAGGATTCATGTAGCCGACCTCACGTAGTGGGATAAAGGCTTGATGTTGTTGTTGTTGTTGTAAAATGTAATGTATATATTTGGCTGAAAAGCTTATATGACCAATTTCTTTGTGCTTCCATTTGTCCCTTTATGATCAGATCATCAGAACATTGCAAAAGCTGATCGATAGTTTATGATCTTTATTTCTAGGTGTCAGAAAAATAGTTTTCATAAAATATATCATAGAAAAGTTTTTTTTTTTTTTGGGGGGGGGGAAATTCCCGAAAAGTTTTTTTTTTTTTGGGGGGGGGGGGAATTATCATAAAAAAGTTATCTTGCATTTTTTATTTAAATAGTATTACACCTATTTTTATAAGAGCTCAAATCAGGTAAGGCCTCAACAGGTGAGAGGCCTTGAGTAGATTGATCATTTAGAGGAACCTCACGCCTTTTTTTTTTTTTCACTTACGAAATCAAACTATTGCTAGATTCCAGGGGACATTTCTCAGAAGGAAAGCGACAGAAATGAGTCAACTTTCGGCCAATGAAAGACAGTTTCTTGTGCATCTTGTAGCTGAAGAAACTGGCCGACCAGCTTGGCGGGACCAGACTATTTAGTCGTACCAATTTGGTCTAATTAAAGCAGTGGTTGTAAGTGTACTAATCTTTCTCAATTTTTAAGTGTTTTATTTTATTTTCTTTTACATTATAAAATTTTGTTGAATTATAGTTTTTATTTTGTTGCTTTTTAAAAGAGGACGTTTTCTTGGCAAGTTTTTTGTACTAAGCGTTTGATATCCCTAAGTAGTCTTCTATAATTAGTGAAACTTTGTATAGCTGTCCTCCCCTTAGTTATATGCTAGCTTGTTGGAATTTTGCTGTTAAATGTTGAATTTATTTGCATGCAATGCAATCGGGGATATTTAATGATTCACATCTTAGTATCTTACCATATAAGAGCATAGAGAGGTTTTCATATTGGAAACTAGAAGACTACCCGTGTCATATAGAAACTTGGTGAATTATAATTAGGTTGATCTGACTCTTTTAGATAGAAAATATACTATAGAAATGATCATTTTGTTTTTATATATATTTTTGGTGAAAATGATTTAAATGGTTCCTCAACTCTTTGTGAGGAATCAAAATAGTCTCCAACTCTTTGGAGGGATTAATTTGGTTCCTTAACTCTTTAAATAGGATCTCTTTGGTCCTAACATCTAATGTTGGAGCTAATGATGTTAAATATAAGAGTATTTTGTTTATTTTTAATTAAATATTTGTTTAATGTAAATTTCAAATAATTATAAAATTAAAAAAAAATAAATAAACATTTCTTTAAAAATAAATTTATTTTTAATATAAAAAATTTTAGTCCTATTTTATAAAATATGATTTGAAAAAATATGTGTGATTAAGTTAAAAATAACATCTATTTGTATTTGATTTCTCTAAATCAATAAATATCATATTTTATAAAGTATGGCTAAAATTTTTGAAATTATTATTAATTTTTTTATTTAAATATGTTTAATAAATATTTTTAGAATAATTATAATTACTTAAAAATTATATTAAATAAATGTTTAATTAAAAAAATATTATAATTTCCTTTTATTTAACACCATTAACTTCAACATTAGATGTTAGAATTAAAAAATATCCCATTTTAAAAAACTGAGTGGCTAAATTTGTCCCTTAAAAGTGTTGGATTATTTTGATCTCTCACAAAAAGTTAAGGAATCATTTTGATCGTTTTCTCTATATTTTGGTGTGAAAATTAAAGCATGGTATTTGAGACTATTTTGAGGAGATTTTTTAAGTTTAAAATTAAAAACTGTTCTAATTAGATCTAACCAAATGAAAATGTAATAATTTTTTTTCTTCAGAACCTGCTTTCAAACTTAAATAAATCAAATTAGCATTTAGGGTCATTTGATTACGTTTAATAGAAAATGATATTTTTTTGCCGTCACTCTTTTTTTTTATTTGGTACAGAATAAAATCATTATATTTATGAGGATTTATAGAGTTTAATGTTGATTTTTAATTACATATAACCAAATGATATTTTTGTTTTCACATATTTTATCAGTGTATTTTCTCTCCTCTCCATCAAATCCTATTTCTTTTACTATTTTGGTTACAGATAATATAACCAGGGTTTCATTTGCTTGCATCAAGTTAAAAAATACTTTTTGAAAGTATCAATTAACCTGGGGGAGGGGATTAGCTTATAGTTTGTACACTTCAAAACTTGTGAGGTTAGACTAGCAATCATTAGGTAGTTAATCAATGGAGGTTAAAGTTTGGTTAGATGTAACAATGATGAAAGCTTTTTGATAAAAAAAACCTTTAGCTTATGAATAAGATATAACTATTCGGTATTTTTGTACCAATACATTCTCCAACCAATTGATCTGAAATTTATTCAAGTTCTTGTCAAGTCTTAACAATCTTTCTCTTATATAAGAGAGTATAAGACCACTCTCTTGAATTTTAGACATGTTAGATCTCACTAAATACACACGTGAGTTATAAGCGTGTGAATGATGAATCATTTAATTTGAAACTCTTGTGTTGGGCTCACATGCATGGGGTCCACTGATCTTGTTAGAGTGCCATGCAAGGAAAAAAAAAAAAATCACTGTGCGAGGTTTTCCTAACAATTCTCCATAAAGGTCTCCATAGTGGGGTCTCCCCTGACCACAGAAAACGCCTACCAACAGTGGGCAATTATGAGAATCCACTGGAGATTAATTACTGGTGCTTCATGATAAGAGAAAACAAATTCATTTGATACGTCGGTGTCATTGTTTAGATTATTAAGATCTTGGATTAAAATCCCATTCTTATTAAATTTTATATTAGCACTAAAAAAAAAACTTGAAACTGTACAGAACAGAAAACTATGAGGGGTTTAAATTGTAACAGCTACTGATCACTGAGTATTCTTAGCTATGAATTAAATGGTTGGAAGAAGAACTTTTTTAGGTTACCCTCCAAGTAGTATGAAGGGACCATGAACATTCTTAGTGGTGGGTCCAGGTCAAGTACATATTAGGTGAAGTGTCATTTCCTCAGGCCCATCTGGTATTAATGCTACATGTCTCCCAAATTAGCTTTATTTTTGCTTGATAGGGATCAAAACATGATGGTGATCTTTGGTGCACCTAACTTTAATCCCCATATCTGGACAGGCACCCTAACTACAGAGACTGAGGGTTGTTGTCCTGCCACCCATTCGGTCTTTTTAACTTTCAGACTTTGGAAATACGGAAATATGACATCCACTTCTGAAGTTTTGAGCTGAATGGACACTTATTTTATGCGTGTTAATCAATATGAACTCATGACTACAGTTTTCTAACAAATCGTGAAGGTTACAAAGATGAGGAGATTACAAAGTAAAAAAGAGCAAAATCAGTAGGATGTTTGTCAAAAAACACAACTGCCTAAAAACCAGGGAAGTGGTCAAGAAGCTAGCGCAGCAGATTCAAAAAAAGAAGATTTTGGAAAAACCAAAAGCCCAACATTTAAAGTCTGGAACCAAAATTTGCAGGACCGACTCTCGTGGTTGCCCAAAGACCATCCAAAAAGAGGAGAAACTATCAGGTGCGAACACTGGACGTAAAGATGCGTCCGGATTACTGGATGCACTGCGCACGCTCTGTTTACATTCTGCGTACGCTCTGCTTGCACTCTGCGTATTTGTAGATACAATGAAAATAAGCAGCAAATCTTCACAACTAAATATTTGCTGCTTATTTATTGCATATCTACAAATACACATTATATACACAGTAAATACGCATAGCGTAGGCAGAGCTTAAGCAAATGATACACAGTATTCCGAACGCATCACTACATCTGGTGTCCACGCCTAATAATTTCCCCAAAAAGAGGGGGCTATAAGGAGGGATGTTATCATCATTTAAGGTCCAAAAATCTCTATGCTTGAAAATATTTTAGACTTAGATATATGATCATTCTTATCAGTTTTCTTTATAACCGTGCTTGAAAATATTGTCCTTGTTTTCTTAATTTTTAGCCACGGTTTTTAATATTATGAATAATGCTTCTGTGATCATTTTTTATGAAGATGTTTGTTTAGTAGCATTTATTTTTTAAAAATATGATTTGAATTGTTGGAGGGGTAAGTAATATTCAAAGATCTTAAGATGCTTTGGACTTTGTTTGGGGCAGCTTTTTCATTGCTTTCTAAAACAATTTCATAGTATATAAATTTTTAGTTCAAGAAAATTTTGTGCGAAAGAATTGCTTTAAAAAATAGTAAGAAAGTTGCTTCTTGATTTATGTGTAATGATTTCTGGTTCCTCTGTTTACCAATCATATTGATTCGTATTACTAGTAATTAATTGTTGCTCATATGGATAGCTACCGTTATTGATTTTATAGTGATTGAAATGAGCATGTATATTGACTCTCGAGATATTGCATTGAAAGAATTGGTAGTTTTGGAGTTTGTAAGCTCATTATTATAGTTTGATGGATTTTAAGTCTGGGAAGGGGACCAATAGAGTTAGATTGATCAAAGTCTGATGTTGTAGGTTTAGTAGTTCACTTTTCAAGATTTTATTTTATTTTTTATAACCAAAAATGTTAAGTGATAGCCTGATGTTTTAGATTGAACTTCCGGTTATTGTATATAAATTTGATTTAAGATATATATTGATGGATGATATGATCTACAAATATTTTGTTGTTTATATTAATGTAAAATTAAATTAGTGGTTATGATAGATTAATTAGAAGATAAAAAGATATAATTCTTTTTATTTTTATTCTAGGGCATCACACACCCACTCATTCGTAGTTATTGAATCCAATTTCTTGGTTATTCTTTCCAACATCGAAAACATATGAGCAACAATTTTTCAGAATGCAAAATTCGAACCGTTAAACTTTTTAATCTTGTATCTTATTTCATCAGTCATCATTCTCACTCGAACTGATGAGTATGACTCTGATACTAGTTGTTGGAGAAGTAAACCACATAATGAACGAAACAAAAAAGAGAAAATGAGGTGAAAAAAGAAAGAACATTAAGATTTAAAGTGTAAAAATTCAAAACGAAATAAAAAATTAGAGTCATACCACACAAAAAAATCAACTATGAAATTTGAAAGAATTTATTCATAACACTTTCTCTTGCAGTCTCTTCTAGTCTTCCTTCACTTATTACACCGTTATCTATACATAATAGGCAAAGAGATGCACATAATAACCCAAAGTGACAAAACCATTCAAGTTAAGCTGGAAAAACAAGAAAGAAAACTACACAACTCAACTCACAGCCCCACGACTTTGAGATTGGAGTATCACGACGTTCCCCTCTCAATCTACATTCTAGTTGGCATAATTGTCTTGCTTGAGCTTGACTGTATGTCTATCTCCAACAAGACTTTGCAGTGCCGCAACACTAGGATACCCAGACCTCTGAATCCAAAACAGGGGGAGAACCCTCGATGAGCTTGAATGACTATAAATTGAGGTTTGAGGCAAAAATATATCATGATTGATCGACACAATTAGATTCCACTTATAAAATATATAATAATTAAAATTTGATATTGACTGAACTAAATTTTAAAACTAGGATCAAGTTTAGATATTATTTTACCCAGATTCATTGATAGCCATGTCACATATCATTATAAGACACCTTCAATGATGTTTATTCTTATTTTAGTTTTTATTGTCTTAGATCATCCTTACAGTTATATTGGAGATTAACATTTATTTACATCCGGCCAATATTAAATATAGCAATTTAAAAAATGAAATAAACTTGAATTTTCTATTATGATTTAAATCAGTAAGTAATTCCAAAATATGTGGCTTTGCACGTACAAAGGAAAATAAGGAAAATAGTAGAGAGGAACTTGTTAGATGTGAGGCTACAGAATTGTTATGATGACGATAAAGCATAGAATTAATAGAAAGTTTTTAAAGCATTGCATCGATTTCAGTCCCGGGCCCATCATATAATTACTCATTTTAGAATTTAGTTTTTTTTTATTATTATTATAAAATAATTGAAAAGATATTGAAGATGAGAATAATTAAATTATTTAATTGTTGCTCAAGATATATTACGTAATTTATTTAAATTTTAGTGATATAATTTTAACATAATTTTGGCAATAGTTTAAGATTTTTAGACTTTGTTTGGGACAATTTTCTTTGCGCTTTCTAAAATAATATTTTAGTACAAATTTTTTTTAAAATATTTTTTTCTTAAAAAGTTATTAGAAAAAAATATGAAAATTGTGTCAAACGAAGTCTTAAAAAGTTTCATCATTTAAGACGGCCTGGAATGGAAATTCGACTTAGATGGGGAAAGCCCGAGCAAGGCGGGTAATGTCTGCCCTTCACGGGGAGTCGGCGAAGGATGAGAATTTATCTATTGATAAGATCTTTTCAGTGAAAGCTGAGATTGAGAATGCAATGAGATCATTTTTTTCTTTGGAAACAAGCATTTTAGCCTTATAACCAATAATCAAATCGATATTTTAACAATCAAATCAAATTAATCAAATAAAACCATCTTGGATCAATTTTACTATTTTATTGAAATTATCAACTTGAAAAATAATAGATAGGCTCAAAGAATTGAATGCTAAAAATTTTTATTTTGTACTTAACTACCTTCATTATGATGTATGACATTTCATAATAAAGATGTGTGTCAAGTCATATATGTAAGACATGCATATTTACTTCACAAGATAAATCATCTGCTTATTTAATAAAAAAAAATATTTAATGAAACGTATGCTCGATATTATATATTGAATGATAAATTTTAATTTTAAAATTATATTATATGAGTACATTTAGCTATGTATTCTCTTTTAATTTAACTATATTAGTTAATTAATTAATAACTACGTAAATTAATTTTATTTCTTAATTAATATCTATTTTAATATTTTTTTATAATGTTAATTTCTATTTTCTTACTAAGGAACTAATTTCTAAACTTGTAACTAGTAATTTATGCATTTAAATATATTTTAATGAGTAATTAAAATAAATTTCATATTGTATAAAAATATTTCACATAAAATGGCAGCCTCAGTTAGAAAAACAGATATATAAGATTTAATTAGAAAATCTAAAAAATAACATATCTTTATTATATTTAAACGAGAATTTTACTCTAAAAAAAAAGACATACATCTAAAAAAATTCATGTAGCTGATGTGGATAAAAATCTTATATTTGTTGTTATATTTACTTTTTATAATTATTATATTATTTAATTATTTAATTTTAAAATATTATATTGTAAAAATATGTCAATATATATATTCATGTTACACATGGCTCACATCGATCTGCTACAATGTAGATGCTGGTGTATCATTGCTGTCACATATTATAATTGTCCTTTGAATTTTCTAATTGACTCAGTGAAGTATCAAACATTTCATTGAATCAGATAAGAATTTTCTTTTAAAAATATGATGATGTATATTTCAGATCTCTGACATCACTGCCCACATTGAATGGCCAAAAGATTGGCTCCAGATATTTAATTAAAACTTTATTCAGACATTTGAAATTTCATTACTATGCCAAAAAAAATTTATTTATTTAACAATATATAATATTTTAGTTTCTTAAAAAATAATATATATAGCTTATAAATGTGTTTGATTTGTAAAGAACTGATGTATT
>NW_021320015.1:691414-699103 GCF_001605985.2 Dendrobium catenatum | reverse complement strand
TTTTTTTTTTTTTTTGGGACATTTAGGCCATTTAAGGGAAACTCACTCACACAACACATACAAATGGACTCGAACCTTGGACCTCTTAGTTGGAAGCGTAAGCTCTCAACCAACAGGCCAAGGGGAGTTGTGTGTCGCTAGTAACTGTGAGTGGGATCTAATATAACAATCGTCATAAAATAAAAAATTGTAAATGTACAGTGCATCAGAATATATGAGGGTTTTTTTTTGAAAAATTATTTCTATGTGTTGATGTGACGTGTTGAATTTTTTAAGGAGTAAAATATTTCCCAAAATTTTTACAATAATCGTAATAGAATTTCAGCCTTCTTCCTTCCTCTTCATAACCTTCCCAGTCAGAAGAAAGCACAACAACAGAAAGAAAGTAGCTCGCCTGGTGAACAAACCTAGCTGAACGATCACCGTCCCAGTTGAAATCAACACACAGAATTCCAGCAATTAACACTCCTCTCCATCAACCAGACGCCTCGCGCGCGCTCGCGCGCACGCGCAGAAATGGATCCCTCCGCTCGAAGAAGCGGCGGCAGCAGCAGCACCGGCGGCGGAGGCGGCCTCACTCCGTCATCCGTCGACTTCCCCAACCTACCCACCACAATATCACTTACACCAATACTTTCATCAACACCCGATCAAACCATTCCTCCTCCTCCTCCTACTACGCTATCCCGTTACGAATCGCAAAAACGCCGTGACTGGAACACATTCCTCCACTACCTTCAAAACCATAAGCCCCCTCTCAGCCTTCCCCGCTGCAGCGGAGCTCACGTCATAGAATTCCTCCGCTATCTCGACCAGTTCGGCAAGACCAAAGTGCACTCCCTCGGCTGCGCTTTCTTCGGCCATCCCTCCCCCCCTGGCCCCTGCGCTTGCCCTCTCCGGCAGGCTTGGGGATCTCTCGACGCCCTTATAGGTCGCCTCCGCGCCGCATATGATGAGTCCGGCGGAATCCCTGATACCAATCCCTTCGCCTCACGCGCCGTGCGTTTCTACCTACGCGACGTACGCGACTCCCAGGCTAAGGCGCGCGGGATACCTTATCATAAGAAGAAGAGGAAGCGACCGCTAACAGATGCCGCGGTGGCTGAATCTTCTTCATCTCGATCTGATGTTGGGTTAGATGAAGTTCAAGGATCCACTAGCACTGGCGGGGCAGAAGCGGGGGGACGAAGCTCTTCTTCTTCATCTGCTTCCTGATCATCCATTAGTAAGTTTAATTAGTCATAATTATGTGTTCAGAGAATTATATATATGCAGTGATCGATTCCCTTCATGCTTATAATCTATTATTTCTTATCATCAACTATTCTGTTATATATATCTTCTTAATTGATCAGTACTGGGATTCAAAGATCTGCGATTCATGAGAACATTTATCTCTCTCTCTCTCTCTCTCTCTCTCTCTCTCTCTGTATTTGATAGCCTTCAAACTTTGGATCTATATTTCTATCTCCATTAAGGAACGAAAAAGTAGAGTGAATTCTGAGTAAATAATTAAAAATTTTGGATTTTGCTGACTGTCTTTATTATTTTTGTTGAAAGTTGAATGAGTTCATGTGAAAGAGAAACAACAAGATAAGTTTTTTTTTTTAAATAGAAACTTTGTTAATTAATATGGATCATTGCTTTCAGAGCTCAGTGGTGTTTTGCTATACTGTTAACTCCACCGACATTCAGATTTTTGTCTGGCCAATATATTTGTCTTGATCATTTAAAAGTTTCCTTCGTGGTGCGGCTAGCTGGTTATACTTGAGATTTTATAATTAGTCCAGCAGAGAATTAATCAAGCTGGTTATAACTAATCAAACAATATGACCTAATGATCCAACATAGATAGAATGTCATAGATGAGAATTAAATTCTGAAGTTTGCTTTGTTCAGCTTAGTCCTAACGGTAGCATATGAGGATGAAGAACTGGCTCAGACATTCTCTTCAACATAAACCTAGCTAGGACAATTTGGAGAGAAAATGAAAATGAAGATTGTGAAGGAATTGAATTAAGATTAGGTTTCATAAACTTTTTATACAAGAGTTGGATAGAAACTTGTCATTAGAAAAAATAATAAGTTTATTAGAGTTTAATTGATATTTTAATTATATATTAACTACATTAAAATCAACTAAACACTTTATACAAAATTGATAGTTGTTAAGGGCTTTGGCTTTCATCACGAAGGTTATGGATATATAGAAGTTCTTGTTTAGGGCATCTCCAAACGAAAAATTCATTTTCCACTCTAAAATGTCGTAAAACTTCAAAATGTGCTAGTTCATCTTCAATGGAACTCCTTTTTTTTTGCATTTCTTTGCTAAGGAAAGCATCTCGATCTCTCATGTTTCGCGCGCTTCTTGCAAAGCTAAGCAGAGTGCTAAGGTAATCTTTTTTTTTTTGCATAGGTGAATAGTCAGACGCCAATATTGACGTCGCATTATTCACATATCGATTTTTAATATGAGATTTAGAGTTTGAATGTAGTGATTCGCAAATGGCATACAATAGTATGCACGAATTGTTGAAGATGATCAGTTATATATGTGAGTGTGTGTGAGCTAGCAATTATATTCTCTCAAAATTAGAATTAGAAGACATTTGTATTTACATTCCTATAAGGTTTAAGTTGTAATCACCACCATTTTTAAACATATCACTCAATATTAAGCTTTTTTAGTTATGTTTTTTTTTTTTTTTTTTTTTTTTTTTTTTTTTTTTTTTTTTTGTAATTAAATGCAGCACGGTGTGATTTCCTAAGCATAATTTTTGTAAAAAATTCGCTATAAGATATATTTAGGCTTTGTTTGTCATGACTTTTTTATTGCTTTCTAAAATAGCTTTTTAGTACAAAATTTATTGAACAAGAGTTTTTTTACTAAAAAGTTGTTTCAGAAAACAGTAAGAAAGCTGTCTCATGCGAAGCCTTAGTCACATTAATAATCATTTTTTGGCAATATTATGTAACCTTGATAAAATATGATTATATATTAAAAAGGTGGCTTAAAGGTATTTTCACTTAAAAAAAAAAAGTGATAATAGGATTTACAAAAGTATGGCAACTTAGAATTCTTTTAGTGGGTGAACTGTGTATTATTTCACATCTACTGTTTTATTCTGCACTATGTGATATTTATTTGCATTGTGACCCTAAGTTTTTTTTTATTATTATTCTAATATATGAGGATAGTCGTTAATATTAGGAGAAAGGAAACAATTATGCCTATTAGATTATGTAGGTGTAGTTTCATACAGTTAAAAAAGCTATTGCTAATATCACTTTAGTCGCTTTTATTTTTCTTTATGAAGAATAGAAATTTATTATAAATGTTTTCATTAATAGAAGATAAAACATATATAAGACTTGTTCCTTATAAATAGGTAAGGGAGCAATAAGATAAGAAGGAGACAACGATGGAGTTGATCTACTTCATAATTTCATTAAATATAACGTCGATCTTAATTTCTCCATTTGTTGACCGACAAACTGAAATTCATATTGGATTGAGCTTTTTAGATATTGGCAATGTTTGATTTAACTGAATTGAAAAAGTGTAAGTGAACAACAACAACAATAGCAAGCCTTTATCCCACTTATAGGGTAGACTATATGAATCAATTTTCACTGTTGTATACTGTTTAGAGTCAAATTTTTATTTAAATCTAATAAAAAAAGTTATTTCAAATACTTATTAATCAAGTTTTTGTAAGTATGTATATGTCTTTCTTAACATAGATCAAATCTAATATATCTATTCTTCTAACAAGATCTGAATAATTAATTTGAAAATAATTGAGGAATTACAAAAGTATCTTATTTCATAAGTATATATGCTATATTTGAGTCAAACACAATTTATAAAAAAATAAATTTATTTCAACAGTATCAGTAAATACATATTTTTATAATGATTATTTACCCTAATCGATGACTTATAAATTTTCTCCTTCATATCAAATAAGAGGCTAAAAATAAATAAATTAAACTCTTTGTATCGATTGCCTTTAGTTCCTTTTTTTTCCTTTTATTCATTAAATCTCAAATATATTTGAAATTTTAGGGGAAAGATGAGGAGTAAACACCACACTGACGAAACAAGAAAGAAAGTTAAAGCAACGAAAAGGTAAAGTACACTAGGATTTAATATGAAAAAATTCAAAATAGGGAAAAAAACACGGAGCTCCACCAAACCAAAAATTCACCATGAAAATTTTGGAGAAATAAGTACATATCTATCTTTTCTCTCACTCTTTTCTTTTCTGCTCTTCTCACATGCATTACTCTCAATGCCTACACAGTAAAAATACAAGAAAAAGCCAAGTAAAATAATCCCAAGGGACACAACCCTAAAAACAAAACGAGAAAGAAAACCGTCCAGTCTGCTCATAGCGATGTGGTGCTCAAGTCTTTGTCTTTCACCATTGTATTTATATTACTGCGACGTTTTGCTCTCTGTCTTCAGCTCTGGGGTGCTCGGGTACATAACATCAAGCATTGTGCAGAAAAATTTTTTGAGTTGGGGGTTTCCTCCCTCCCCCCCAACGAACACTTCAAGCTTTTAAGTCCAAGTCAACAAAATTACCAGATTGATCAACACAATCAGATTCCACACATAACATAAATTTTATATAAATCTAAGATAATTTAAGATAAAATTTTTATATTTTATTTTCATGTCATAGAAGATTTTCAAAGCCAACTCCACTTGCTAATTTCACCACTTTTAGATTCTCATTGTTGAAACTTGAAAGGTTATAGAATTGAGCTCTTGCATATGCATAATATTATGCATAAATTTATGATTAAATTCTTTTAAAATATAAAAAGAATCAAATATTAAATAGATAATTGTGAGACAAATATTAATTAATTACTTTAAAAATAATTCCTCAAAATCAAACATAAATTCTACTCTTTCCACATGAAATTATCTGATCACTGAAGCAACTCATGCGAATAGCCTCATCATTAAACTCCAAAGCTTAAAATCTCAATGACAATGTAAATTCACACCGATCATCTTGATTTTTTGATTAGAAAGTTTTGATTATTAATTAAGAGATCTTAAATTTGAAATTTATATACATAATATGTAGGCGAATTTATTTTAATGAGCTCAAATATTTTATTTTTATTAATTTTTTTAATGGGCTCAAATATTAAATAAAATAAATAAATAAATAATGAAGAAAATGTAAGTTCACGCGTGCACAACTTGCTTTCTTCGCCATCGAACCTATTAAATTCTGTCAGTACTGTCTGCTATAAATAACCCAATCACTTCTACAAACCAAAAGAAGTCTTTTATTTTCCTTCATCCTCTCTCATGATCAGAAGAGGATCCTCTATAGTTAAGATTGCAACTGCAAGGGTAAAGCTATTGTCCTGTAACCGCCCGATGCCAATCTGATGGCTGAAATTTAAACTTCTCTGGTTCATCAGCTTATTGGATTGAATTGGATCAGAACCGTCCAATTTGCATCGGATGGCATCTGTGCATTTTGTGTCAGAGCATCTGTCTCATTTTACTCATTGTCTTTCTGGACCTTTCAGTGAATTATTTTCTTATTATGGCTGGCGTCACTTATTAACACTTTAGAGATCTTCTTGATTCTTAAATTTGACAACTTCCATTATTTTAGCATCCATCTCCCACCCAAAAACTTATTTTTCAATCTAAAATATAATAATATTTCAAAATGTAATAATTTATCTTCAATCAAATTATATTTTTTAAATATATATAAAAAAAGAATATTCTGTGTATATTCTTTCTCAACCAAATTTTTTGATAAAAAAAACATCGATGAACAGTGTGACGTAAATATTGACATCACACAATTCACTTCGGATGATTGCCCCGCAATTAATAATGGAGTTGGAGCTGCCAGCAGACTGCATACAGGGATAAATTGCTCGAGTGGAGATGGGCTTAAGCTAGTTGATGCTTATTATTTTCATAATTTCCCTTTAGTTATGCATTTATGATAAAAGAGATTCTTCATATATATTTCAATAATTTTTTTTAAATTAGCATAATATTTTTATACATTTCTAATAGTGTTATTTTTAATATAATTAAATTTATTTTATAACATAAATGTAAATAATTTAATTGTAGTGAGATATGATATGTAATGCATAAAATTAATCTCATTTTGATATAAAATGTATTGGAATATTCTTAAATAACTTATTTTCTTATTTTTCTCTATTTCATATGTGTGTATTATAATTAGTATTATTTACAAAAAAAATACAATTTGAGTTATTTTATTTTTATTACTATTATTTAAATTTTATTTATCACTATCATTCATTGTGAAAAAGCATAAATTTAATAGTTTAATTAAAAAGCTTGAAGTGCTAGTTTTAAAAATATACTTATAATCACAATTATTTGTTAAATTATTATTATTATTACTATTATTGTCCTGACAAATCAAGTTTTAGATGAGAAAGTTGAAAAGTTATGTTAGGTAGTTGACAGCCAACATAAAATTTAACGAATAATTATGATATGAATTATTTAATTCATTATTAATTTTAAAAATATAATAGATTTAAATAATATATATTAATTTCCTCATAAAATAATAACAAAATGTAAAAAAAAAAAAGAAATCCTAGAAAAAGTTCAAGCCACATCTTCCAATAATTAAATTGACTAATAAAATCTTATTAAAAGTAAAAATTATTAATACTTTATTTATAAAACGAATTCAAATATATTTTTTTTTATTTTTTTAGGAGAGTGATTTTTTTTTTTTAAATGAAATATATATGACCATATGAGGAAAGGAAGACAATGCATGGTAGTATGGTACTGAGCCTCGCACTTTGGTGATCAAATCAAGTGGTCATTCTTCGCATGCACGATCGCCTGTCACTGATCCAAAGCCTTCCTTCTCTTCTTTCCCAGTCTGCATCTCTTCTTGCTCTGTCTCAACCTGCTTCTGCTAGAAATTACTTGAAATAAAAGCTGTCAGTTGTTTTTTTTTTTGCTACTAAAAATATAGGAATGTGAAAATAGTTTTTTTTATTTATTATCAAAATTATAAAATTTTCTCTTTTAAAAAATGCAATAACAGCTTTAAAAATTGTATTGGGCATATTAATAATTACACACTTTAGGCATGAATTTAATTTTTATTGAGGGTTTTTTTTTTGGGTGTGATTGAGATTTTGGCTTTGTTTGAAATAGTTTTTTTTTTAAGCTATTTTTTGGTATAATTTTTTTTTTGGAAAACAGAAAGAAAGTTCACCCAAACAAAATCTTTATATGGAAAATTTTTCTTATTATTTTTAAAAGTAACTTTTAATAAAAAAATTCTTAACTAATTTTTTTACTAAAACGCTACTTTAAATTAAATCCACTACAACAGAATAGGACGACATCGGAAGAAAACAGTGCCGTATTTTTTGCCTGCAAAATTTAAGGCTGTTCGACATTTTTTTTTCCAAATGTATATTGATATAATAAATAATATATATATAATGTGCAAATAATCATACATATATGAGACCATCTCCAACCGTTCAGCAAACAGCTGAATGGAGGCCCTCAAATTAAACGTCACAACTGAACGTCATTTCTTCCGCCATTTGATTGCAGTTGAACAAGTGCAACGCTAATATTGGCGTCGCACTGTTCACTTGCGCCATTTCTTTCTCTCTACC
>NW_021320015.1:648331-691314 GCF_001605985.2 Dendrobium catenatum | reverse complement strand
TAGAGGTCGGGAGGACTATAGTAGGCGACGAAGGTCGGAAGGATCATAGTCGGTAGAATATAAGGCTCACAAAGATCATTGTTTGGCAATGGAGGTCAGAAGGACCGTAGTAGGCAATAGAGATCGAAAAGACCGTAGTCGGCAGTAGACGAGGGTCAGAAATATCGTTGTATGGTGATAAAAGTTGGAAGGACCGTAGTCGACAGGAAATAGGGGTAAAAAAGAATGTTGCATGGCGGTGGAGGTCAGAAGGATCGAAGTGGGGATATATAGAGTTTAATATCTGAGTATTACGAAGATCTATCAACCAAATAAAAAAATTTATACAGTGCACAAGAGTTTTCATATAAAAAACTAAAAAAAAAAATCATTTAATATGACCTAATTGAAATGAACAACAGGTAGTTTGGTTGGCAAGACCCGGGTGCCCCAGAGATGGAGAAAATATTCTTTGTGAACACCGGATGTAGTTCTACATTTGGAGGCGAATCAGAGTGCACCACATCACCCAGTACACATCGGATACACAGCCGCGGTACACAACAAGAAGTTGACATGACGTGCTCTGACTTGTCTCCGGACGGTATTTGGTGCCGGGTGTCTGCACAAAATAATTAATCCTAGATATGAGGCTTGTGGGTTTGGGGGTTTATTATGTTCACAATTTAGATAATTTAGAGTTATTGTGGTTTAATTTAAACCAGAGATAACTATATATAATGTACAAATGAAGCATCTTGATGCATATAACCATTGTATTAAATAAAGGTCTAAAAGTCAAATCCTTTTAAAAAAGAAAGAAACACTCATTTCAATAATATAGGAATGATTATTAATTAATGGTTGCATACTTGCATGTGCCAATAATTGTGTACCTTAGTTGAGCCAATTCTCCCTGCCATCTAATTAGAAGGAAATGGGTCTAATTTTTCCTATGAACTACAGCTGAAGCCTAATTTGTCTCGCATGCCACCACATCTGCAACACTAATACAAATGGACAAAAGATGTTTCTTAAATTTTAAATGAAATCTTGTGCACTTTCCAATGATAATCACTTGCACAATTGATTATATTTAAATATTTTAAATCCCTCTCATGCATTAAATTCTATTTTTGTTAAGCTTATGATTGTTGCCTCGAGAAGCATGCAACAACCTTAGAAAGCATGAGATAGCCTCGAGAAGTGTGTTACCGCTGCCAAAAGTATGTCATTACGTCGAGAAGTACACAACAAACCAGCATGACACATCATCTTGAGAAGCATGTCGAGACATTGAAAGGCATGCAATACATTGAAAACATGCATAAACACTGTGCTAGTGCTCTAAAAAGCGTGCAAGTGTACAATGCAAATACATCATGTGTATGTCATCCAATATGCAAATATTTTCACAAGTGTCATATTTGAACATGTCATGCATATGTACTATGTAACACACAGACATATCATGCATATATGCTATGCAGCATGCAACCACACCACACATATATACTATGCAAAATGTAAACACATCGTGTATACATTTGATCTAACATGCCTAAATGTCATATACATGTACCATACAACAGTCAAATAGATCATGCTTATTTACTATCCAACACTCAAATTCACCTGTGAATATGCTTTGCATATACACTGGATAGCATGCAAATGCATTATGCATACATGCTGTGTAATTTGCAAATGTGTTTTGCAAACACATGTGCACCATGCAAATGAATCATGCACGCATACTAAGTAACAAGTGAATGCACAATACAAATGCATTGCATAAATCATATAAATATATTAATCACCACGCAAATGCCCTATGACACTTATGAAAGTGCATTATGCTAATCATCAAATGTATCATGCCAATCATATAAATACATTATGTCAATCATGCAAATGCATCATACTAATCATATAAGTATGCAAATCATGCAAAATGTATTAATCAACTTGCAAATGCATTATGAAATATGCACTAAAAATATTCATGATATTTAAAGGAAATTTGATCCATACATGTGTTCTAACAAACGTGCTAAATCTACAAGCACAAATATCTTATAATGTTATGTGGGGGTCAAAAGCTAGCCAATGTAAAATTCTAATTTCAAACTATTTCCCCACAAGTGCTTCGACCGTCGTATATAACTCCTAATTCAAAGGTCTGAGAAGACTTCGTGGGTTAACTATCAAAGTTCAATCCTCCTCCTTGAAAGAAATGGAGTCGACACAACTTGGATTAACGATGAATGCCAATCTCAAAATTCATCAAGGGATTTTATTTGAAAGTTCACGTTAGACCTTCAAAGGCTCTTTAAGGGTTTGTTTGATTGGCTAAAAAATGAATGCATTGTAAAAGGAATACTTTAGAGTTGTTTGGATGAATATAAAGTAAATGCATGTAATGAGGATGCTCAGGTAGATGAGTGACTTTACTCTCAGAGACAGGATATGAAATGAGCATGTACGTGAAAAGGTTGGAGTAGCTCCAATGGAAGATAAGATTAGATAGAGTCATCTTAGATAGTATGGTCACATAAAAAGCGGCCTTCTGATGAGCCGATTAGGAAAGTAGATGTATTAGATTTGACTTATGTTAAGAATGTTAGAGGTAGACCTAAAAAGACTTGGTTAGAAAATATTAGAAATGACATTTCTTTATTAGATTTAAATGAAATTTAACTCTTAAAATTACACAATGGAGAAAAAAGATTCATGAAGCCGACCCTATATAGTCGGATAAAGGCTTGATGTTGTTGTTGATGTTGTTAAGTAATGAATGTAGTGTAAAATTAAAAAATGTGGTGGCCGGCGGAGGGTGACGACGATGGTGGCCAGTGGAGGGTTGCGATGGGTGGCAATGGAGATGGTGGCAGGCGGCAAGTGGATGCAACAGCCCACGATGGTGGTGGCCGATAGTTAAGCGGTCTTGCTTGTGGTGTAAACGGTTCTCGCTCAAAACTGGTCTAATCTAGCTTATTTCAAAAAATGAATCGAAATAATTTACACTACATTTACTTTATTTTGCACCACTTTGTATTGTAACCAAATAACCCATAAATGAAATTCATTATAAGCTCTTGATTCTTAGTGTTTGTATAATAACTCATGAGATCAGTCATTCGTCAAACTCAATCCTATGTTGGTGGGTAAACATAGTTGAGGTCTAGACAACTAAAATACAAATTATATAAAACCTTGATAATTTCCATATTGAAAACTATTCTCAACTGAAGGGGACTCTACTTCTTAAATTCCTCCAAATATCAATGAAATACATATATTATAAAGTGACTTTGTCTCCCCAATGATCACCTTGTTGAAAGTTCATCTCAACTGAAGGGGTCAATGATCAAATTTTATCAAAATCTTAAAACTTCATATCTATTAAAAATTCTAATATCAAAAATTGAAATTAACCATCTAAACTTAAATCAAAACTCATCCACTCTCCACAATAGTTTAGCAAGAGCGATAAATTTAAGAATGATTTCAGCTCATAAAGAGCAAATGTCTAGTTGAGAATATCAATTAGATTCATTCTTAAATAATTTTTTACTAGTAAGGATGTAACATTTATCCTCTAACTGGTGGTTTGGCTAGACAGCTCCACAAAACTCGTTGTTTGGCTAGACGGTTCTACGTGGTATGGTTATAACTGATCCTCTAATCGATGGTTCAGCTAGATAGCTCTACAAAGAACCCGTAGCTTGGCCAAAACATCTTTATGTAATAAACGTTTATGATTGTGACCTTCTTACTTAATGGCTTCATCAAACAACTCCATTGTATTAAAGTCATGGTTAAAAGCATGTATGTTCCCCAATGGCTAGTCATTATTCAATAATGAATTATAATATGTAATCGATAGCGCACAAAATTCTTTGTAAGCTAAAATCGACTTGTATTCGTCCCTTAGACAAATATTCACCCAAAGTCTTCAAAATACCCAAGTAACCTATAGCTGTCGACAATAATCCTTCGATCAATTGGGTCGATTACTTTCTCAAAATAGACTAGGATTCCTCAACGTTCCACCACCACCACCATCCGCTTTAAGTGTAAGGTGGTGTATTCTCAATTTTAAATATTAAATTTGATATATAAAATTATTACTATTATACGTTGAATGCTAAGTATATAATTTAACAATTAGTCTTAATCGAAAGTGCTCTCTCATTATCGAGGGAGCTAAATATTTATAGGGGCTTGCTCTTATGAGGAAAACTAGAACTCGGATCCTTAAACCCCTCAGTAAGAGGCCGAAATCTTTGAGTGATGTTTTATCTCTATATAATCTACCTTTCAAAAATTTCTACCGGAACATAATATGTTAAAACTCTCTTGGACTATATGTAGAAAATCGGGTACAAAAGCTTAAATTCAGAGCCCACAAATCCATAAGGGATGACAATACGGATTTTTTTTTTTTTTTTTTTTTTTTTTTTGTGAGGAGGCTAAGCCCAAGAACAAATTTTCTTCAAACAAATCATGATTGGCCTCAGATTGAATGGTACAGGAATGTTTAGTATAAGAAGCAGCCTCTTAGATCCTGTGTATATTTGGAGAGATTATTAGGGGCGGAGTGCGAACGGGGAGAACCGTCCGCACAAATATTAGATACCTAACGGTACCCACACTCGATACCGCTGGGTACCCAGTACTTGTGAGAACGATGCGCACTTCGCATCTAATAATTTTTCATATATTTGGCTTGCTCTGGTAGGGGGGCCTAAAAATTGCTAATACTCTAATGAAGTGGAATATCCCTGTTCTTCTCCGCTGTTATGTAATTGCAATTCAGAAAGTTCACACATTTCCTTCGAATGTGATTTTTCTTTCAACTTTGCAGATTTGCTCAGTGTTTTGGCTCTTTTTCTGCTTCACCTGAATATTCTGCCAAGTGTTTTAGTTTATTAACAAACTACAGCATGCCCCATCTGCAATAAAAAATGCTTACTATTTAGCTATTTCTTCTCCCATTTATCACCCTAAGGGAGAAGGAAATAGAAAGCCGTTTGGGAATGAAATTAATAGCCAAACGCCTTATTTATTCAGATTAAAGCTTCGAATGAATTTCTTAATGCTCCTTAAAGCAATTTTTTTAAAAAAAAAAAATTTAAATTATAAATTTTCGTATTAAAAAAATGTTCCAAATAAAACTTAAATGAAGTGTGATACAAAAACTTAAAAGCTGAAAACATCTCGACAATATGAAAGAGGCATTTTCTTAAGCTTAAGCTTTCAGTTTGATTCAGTTCGGCAATGATGATCAGCTTTTGCCTCTTGATTTCTTCTACTGCTATTTCACATCCCCTGAACTGTCTTCTTGTTGCATCAGGCAACCGGGGTGCTCTTTGGGCTACCTATTTTAATTCATGGGTGAATTTTTGTGCTAGCTGAACCGAACAATAGTTGTCTTTCAATTTGTTTAGCCTTTTGGTTTTGGTATTTGCTATTTATTGCACTACATGTAAGCCCTTTTGCTGGAGAGATTATTCTGTGCGGACACCGGGAGAACCGTCCGCTCAGTACCGACACTCGGTACAGCTCGGTACCGTGCTCGGTACTGAGCACGGTACATTTTTGAGGTGACGTGGCACATTTTTATTAGTCTCTGAATGACGTCCAAAAAAAAAAAAGAGAGAATAATAATACTGACCTAGTTCATAGACAGACAGGTACTAGCACGATATTTAACGTGTTATTTCACTTACTCAAAATATTCCTCCAGTATAAAGTTCCTCCATATATTGATTGTCTAATGGTGAGCTCATGCAGATTGAACTCCACCAACACTGCAAACTTTTTAAACTAGATTAAAACAGTCCATCCTGAAGGCCGATGAAACGAGACCGCAATACCATATATATATATCTTTCAAGATATGTGACCTTTGCTCTTTAAGCTTTCAACAGCGTCCTTTATGATTTGCTCAATTGGAACGAATTGCAAGCCCAAGTTAATCAGTTTCTTTGAAGGATATTGGGCCCTCAACAGTCCAGGTTGGGTATCCTTGGGGAACCTGAGAAGGGGAAAAGGGGAAATGAATGAGAAAAACCTCATCAACTTTACCATCATCATTAGCCTTATCAATTATACAAAAAAAAAGGGCTTAAATGTTGGAAGGAGATGGAGGGTTTTACTTCGGTAGATTGTATTCTGGGTAAAGTTCTGCAACTTTTGAAGCAAAGTCGCTGAAATGAATTATGCTTTCAACACAAAGATGCCTCCCAGACGCAGATGGATTTTCATATAAAAGAATATGCGCAAGCGCAACATCTTTGACATGAACAGAACCCATGTAAAAGTCCTCATAGTGTTCAGTGCACCCTGAAACAAATTAATGCCAAATATTTGTTAAGACGCCTATCTAAAAAGAAAAATCTTGCAAACCAACTCAAATAAATAGAGAGAACGGTTTGTTCAACGACTAAGGCTTCATTTGGGACTTTCTTTCTGCTTCTTAAAGCAGTTTTTTAGTATAAAAATTTTCATTTTTGTACTAGAAAGCTGCTTTATGAAGCAGTAAGAAAGATGTCCCAAACAAAACTTAAAACAGTAAGGAAAAGGATTTCCTACAACTGCCAGGTGGAAACAATATAAGCACTAAATTACGTAGCACGCTTCTGTTACTCATACAAGAAACTGAAATTTCCTTGTGCTAAAAAGAAAACAAGGGAAATCTCTCAGAGATGGATTATGATTGAAGATTTCCCAATTTGTCAAGCCAGTTGTGGCAAGACTCATTAAGGGTAAAACTGTAAAATAAAGTATGAATCTGTAACTTGAGGAACACTGGATTCATCGTAATAACAGCTAATGTTGATTTAATAAAGCAAGTGAGTCCACAGAAACCAAAATAAATTTGATTTATCTTATTTAATCTATTAAAACCCTTTAGTTCAGTCACATTTGTAAGATGCTATGCTTCTAGCAGCCTTCCAATGAAGAATTACATAATCATAATGCCTAATTTTTAAAGTCACGTGGAAATTTTTTAAGCCAGTCTACCTTAGTCCGGATATATAAGCTAGGTTTTGTGAACTAAGAAATAAATTCTATAAGTTTGTACCGTGAAATATAAGGATCTTATTCATTACGTACTTCTAGAAATTAGAAGAGATAGTCAGCTTTGTTTTTTTAGAAGGGAATGGTTGGTTAGAACTACCTTGCATGGGCTGATGGGCATATAGATATCCTATCCCTTTTTCCTTCTTCATGACATTTCTCTGGTCCTTGTTTCATTTCCTTTCAACTCATCTTAGCCACTTATTGAGATAATGAGATTTCATCAGTTCGGTCATCAAGTTGGCCACCACCAAAATTGATCATTGCTATCAAATTATGAACAATATTTGCCTTATATTTAAATGGCATGTCTAGGAGACTTTTTTTTTTCAATGAAGTCAGATATATTGGG
Organism: Dendrobium catenatum; assembly: GCF_001605985.2. Classification (NCBI taxonomy): domain Eukaryota; kingdom Viridiplantae; phylum Streptophyta; class Magnoliopsida; order Asparagales; family Orchidaceae; genus Dendrobium; species Dendrobium catenatum. The sequence continues at coordinate 683,894 of NW_021320015.1, read as the reverse complement.
GGGCAAGAACACATGTACCAGTAATTTGTTGTGCTTTCTACTTTGGGGAAGGAACTCAGAGGAGTATTTGTGTTATCCAAGACATATTACAATGTAAGAGATGCATCTATTCATGGTTAGTTCTAGTATGAGACAGAAGCAATATAACTACAACTAATATATGTAAACGCTCATTATTTTAGACCATAATGTATTTAGTAGTGTAAAAGTTGCTCGTCCAGTATGATTATTTGGTTAAAAAATTGATATAGAACAAAATGATTGATTAAATATGTAGGGTTGAAAATAACACGCCTTCTGAATTGGAGCAATATTAATTATTTTAGCTTCTCGAAACTTAAACAAAAGTTAAAACTTGGAAGATGATTAAAGCTTAGGCCAAACTACATGTAAAAGTTTAGAAACATGAATAATCAATACTAATCAAGACTAGCAAGCAAGGGGAGTTCAATAGAAATCCCTAAATTAACAATAAGAATAGTTACTAGTAGGATCCCTCACTCAACTCTTTTAATGATTGGTAACACGGAGAAAGCATTGTATGATCTTTGTGATGCCACAAATTAAGGTAAGACTCAGAAAGGATAAAAAGATTTGGAGGAGAGATTCACCTTGATCAAGATTTGGAAATGATCTGCCACTGCACGGAAGATAGTTGTTCATTGATGACTTCGGCGAGGGTGAAAACGATCATTTATACATATTCCTTTACAGTTTGGTCAACCTCTGGATTGATGTCGAAGAACAGTGAGTTGAGAATATCTACTTGACCTTGATCGTGGTAAACGAACTCGTGGTCACGTTCTGGATCCGCCATACATTAGTGGACAACAACTTCAAGTTTATGAAACCTTCAGACAGCAATAGAGACCCTTTTGGACGGCAGGACAACAATGAGAAATTGCGGGAAAGTTAGAACAGCACTGGATCTTCTTCTGGATAGCAAAGGAATTGGCTGAAATTCTGGACAGCATGCCGGATTTGTACAGAAATCTGGACAGCAATTTGAGAGGTGAAGATTTTCGAGTTTCGACTCTCTTGATGCAAGGAAACTTGGAGAATATCATGGGGAAACAGGTGAACAACAGTTGGAGAATCCAGGGATTAATTTACTTGCCTAGGCGGAAAGCTAATTAAAATACATATGGCGAAGAAGGTTGGCATGATTGATCATTTCCACAAAAGATGGTGGACAAAGAAGATACTTGATAAGGTGGAGGGTAAGTCTGAGTCAGATGATACATGATTAGAGCATGAGGAGCTTCAACAGATTGACCCATATGTATTAGAGATCTATGAGAGCACCCGAGATGCGTACTCGACGGAATCGAGCTTTTTTTTCACCCCGGGAGAATGATGAGGACATCCGACCTTGGCAAGTCTACCAGAGACGGGGCCGTCGATCTACGGCCACAATCGCACTGATTTATTTTTGAGTCATTATATGTATTTGATTTATTTATGCATTTTAGTTTCTACCCTCACTTGAGGGAATAGTTATTTGTGACCCTTAGGGGCATTTGTGTCTTTAATTCTCTTTATTGTAAACCCTATCTATTTATATTCTCTCCTCTTTGGAGAGGTTAATGAATGTTATTACAAAAAAAAAAAAATCTACACTTGTGTGTTTTGGGAGAGCTTGAGAGTTCTTGAAGAGATTGAAGTCTCTAGGTGAGGGCACCGCAATACCCACCAATCGCAGGATGCGTCCGGGTTCGTGGTCGACTTCCTCCTTCCCCTTCTTCCCCTCCCTCCCCACAAACGACCGTCCATACTCCCCTTCCTCCCTCTCGGCCGAACCCCACCAACACCTCTACAATCCCAGCCGGCCATTCCAACCCCCAATTCCAAGCCGCTGGCCATAAAGCTACCCACCTCTTCTTCCAAACCGATGGCCTCAACCCCAACTCCAAGCCTTAGCCGCCGGCCACTTCCCCTTTACCCTTTCCCTCCAAGTTTCAAACCTAGTAATTATGAATTTCCTAAATTAGCTTTCCTAAGTTTGGAAACTATTTGAATTCAAATGCCCTCATATTTGAATTTAAATTTCTTTCCCAAAAGAAAAGAGTTATCTTTGGAAAGGATCCACAAATCATATCAAATAGAATCTTAATTGGGATTGAAATTAAACCCCTTTCCTAATTTAACATTCTAAATCTAGATCTTAATTATTCCTTCAATTAATATCCAATCAATTCCATTAAGGGCTACCGCCCCTCCCTCCAATTGATTTTTAGATTTCCTAAGTTTGGAAACTATTTGAATTCAAATGCCCTCATATTTGAATTTAAATTTCTTTCCCAAAAGAAAAGAGTTATCTTTGGAAAGGATCCACAAATCATATCAAATAGAATCTTAATTGGGATTGAAATTAAACCCCTTTCCTAATTTAACATTCTAAATCTAGATCTTAATTATTCCTTCAATTAATTATCCAATCAATTCCATTAAGGGCTGCCACCCCTCCCTCTCTCCTATTCAATTAAATGCCCTATTAAACCTCCAATTAATAAGTCCCCTCCAAGACCAACCGCCCCTTCCTCCCTCTCTCCAATTGATTTTTAGATTTAATTAGCTTGCCGCCTAGGCAAGAAAATTAATCTCTGATTTTTTCCACTGTTGTTCACCTATTTCCCCACGATATTCACCTAGTTCTCTTGCAACCAGAGAGCCGAAACTCGGAAATCTTCACCTCTCAATTTGTTATCTAGATTTCCGGACAAATCCGACGTGATGTCCAAAATTTCAGCCAACTCCTTTGCTGTCTAGAAGAAGATCCAATGATGTCCTTTCCCGTGACCTCTCCTTATTGTCCTGCCATCCAAAAGGGTCCATATTGTTGTCTGAAGGTTTCATAAACTTAAAGTTGATGTTCAGTAATGTATGGAGGATCTAGAACGTGACCACGGGTTCGTTTACCACGATCAAGGTCAAGTAGATATTCTCAAATCACCATTCTTAGACATCAATCCAGAGGTTAACCAAACTGTAGAGGAATACGAAGAAAGGATCGTCTTCACCCTCGTCGAAGCCATCAACGAACAACTATCTTTCGTGCAATGGTAGATTGTTTCCAAACCTTGATCAAGGTGAATCTCTCCTCCAAATCTTTTTATCCTTTCTAAGTCTCACCTTAATTTGTGGCATCACAAAGATCATACAATGCTTTCTTTGTGTTGCCAATCATTAAAAGAGTTAAGTGAGGGATCCTACTAGTAACTATTCTTATTATTAATTTAGGGATTTTTATTGAAACTCCCCCTTGTTTGCTAGTCTTGATTAGAATTGATTATTCATGTTTCTAAACATTTACATGTAGTTTGGCCTAAGCTTTAATCATCTTCCAAATGTTCTAACTTTTGTTTAAGTCTCGAGAAGCTAACATAATTAATATTTCCCAAATTCAGAAGGCGAGTTATTTTCAACCCTACATATAAGCAAGCATTTTGTTCTACATCAATAAGGCCTCAGATTTTGCACCATCTGTTAAAGAGGCAAGGACAAGACTTTTAAAGGTGAAGGCTAGAATTGATATTCCAATATATGATAGTTTTACCGATGCCATGAAGTTATATGCAATGGTTGCAATGAAGACTTGGATTAATCTATATATGGGTACACTTCCCAAGAGAAGGTCTCTATTTGCCCACCTCAAATGCATCAAGCATGTTTTAGCATTTGAATGTCCATCTACATTTTGGGCAACATAATGTTTCCTGGCAGGTTTTCAAATAGATGCTCTCATAAGAGTCCTACTGATAGGTACCACTTGAGTATTTCAAGTGATTCCTATCGGATCTAAGCCAAATCACAAGTATCCCGCTATTTTCTATGGGAAAACAGCCACCAAACACCAAAAACAGCGGAAAAATCTGAGAGAACACATAGGAAAATAATAGGAAAACAATAGCAAACGATTGTATTCCACTAATCGATGCAAAAGACAAGAAAGATACAATTTTCCTTCGATTCGAGAGGAAGGAAAGACTCTCCAAATCTCTAGCTGTAGCCTAGAGCCCAAAAGAAAAAAAAACTAGATCTCCAAATCACATTCAAAATCAAGATGAAAAACTAAAACCTAGGTTAACTCCCTCTTAATACAATCTAATTCAAAACAAAAGCAAAAGGACATCTCTACTCTTCATTCTCCCTCCAAAAACACTTAAACTTTGTTTGAATTGCAAGTGGACCCCACCCCCAAGCTCTTTCTCTCTTCCGCCAGGTCTCTGTCCCGCTTCCGCCTGGAGAAGACCCGGACCGGCTGGGCTGGTCCAGGTTGGACCGGCCTAACACCTACCTAATAGGGTTTGAAAATAAATGATGGAGAAAATTTTGTGGCCTTTGTCAAAAACAAGAGCAACTTAAGCAACAATACACCACTAAATCTAGGTTGCATGCCATTTTCCCTGGCACCGCTCTTAAGGAGATGTTTGTCATCATAATAAAGATATGGACTACATTCCTACATCTCAGATGAACTTGCTCTCTTTGCCAACAAAGACATCAACCTAGAAAGTGATTTACAATGGCCATTGAAAGATAGAACAAGACTCATAGGGAGAAGTCTTCTAACCCTCAATAAGGAAGACCCACAAAAACCCTGAGAAGAATAAGAAAAAGTTTTCAAAAAATAACACCCAGAAAACCATTAATTATTCCAAACTCTTTTGTGCATGTTCAACAGTAAATATATTTCTTATGACTCTTATTCACTAGAAGACTCATTTATTCATAATCAAGAATTGGTTACAATGATCTAAGATACAACCAAATAATCATAAGAAACTCATACCAAAAAAAGAGTACCTTTGTAATTAAAGGTGCTAATAATCCATGTCAAGTTGAAGCATAAATATCAGTTAGTTCTAACTTATTATATAATCGAGAGAAAGGAGCATGAACCAATATTTTATAAAGATATAAACTACTTTTTCCAAACTGGAGATATAAGCATTGACAATCTTCTTATAGATAAGATTCCGATTAAAATGGCAATTAATATGTTTGGTTCTTGTATGAAACACAAGGTTCCTTCTAAGTGAGTGTGTGTGTGATTTGGTGACACCATTTTATAAGTAACCAAATATTTTCATATTTCATAGCATATTTGTACGTTATTATAAGACTCTTAAAAAATAAATATATTTTCCCACATTGCATTTATAACCCATATTCCCATAACCAACACATCATCTCATGGCTCATCCTAATAGGTATATGCCCATGTAAATCATCACCAATAAATATCCTTTTTTCAGCAGGTACATGTTGCAATAGTTCATTTATTTCTTTCAAAATTGATATTTTAAGATTCTTCAATCAAACTTAAGGAGTATAAGCATTGACCGTATTCATAATTCTTCTTATCATAATATTCACCAATTCTCTTGTCTTTACATTTTATGTCCCAAAATTGCATGTGGCAAATCAATCTTAGATTTTGATCTAATCAACACTCGCTTATGTTTTATAACGATTGGGATAAATTGTGGTGATTATTAAGGGAGACATCATAGCTTCCCCATATTTATTTTTCACCACAATTAGGTTAAATTGTGGTGCATCACTTAGAGGCAACATCCTAGCCCATGCTTGTCTCTTTCTCACCCTAATCAGGTTAGATAGTAGCTCGTAGCTTGTGGGGAATGCTTTAGCACTATCTAGCAAGTATATTTAATTAATATAAAAGGATTATGAGACATAAGGGATTGATTAGACATAACATCCCTAGAAGTAAGCCAAATACTTGTACAAAATAAAGTTAACAACTTATGGTAACACTAAACGAATGAAAGCAGGGTGATTCACAAAGTTGACCTCATGGGTGCATTTGGATGGCAACCTCGTGGAATTGTTAAAATGGCAAAAATTATGCTAAGCTATTCAAAATTCTAATTAGTTGTTTGAACACAATAATAATATATATAACAAGCCTTTATCCCACTAAATGTAGTAAGCTAAATAAATCATTTTTCCCTATTGTGTCCTAGTAAAAGTGAAACTTTCATTTAAATCTAATAAAATTTTCTTTTTTAATAGATTCTAACTGAATCTTTCTAGGTCTACCTCTACCTTTCTTAATATAGGTTGGATCTAATATATATACTTTTTTAACCGGGTCATCAGAAGGCCATTTTATGCAACTAAATCATTTAAGGCATCTCTCTCTGATCTTATCTACCATTGGAACTACTCTAACATTTTCACATACAACAACAACAACAACAACAACAATAATAATAATAATAATAATAATAAATTAATCAAAAAAAAAAACACACAAAAAAACTGCGAACAAGCAAAAGTATGAGTTAAAATAAAGAAAATTCGTTTGCTAGATGCTTACCTCCGTTTTACAAAAGCACCAAAATTGATAACATGCATATCATAATTATTGTTCCGTAGCTTTTCTCCTCGAGCAAAATAAAAGCAACGTACCTTGCAGAAGTCGAAGCAGCATCAACATGCTGGCATTGATACTTGGCGGGATGATAGGTCCCATTACAGTTCCTGGATTCACCACCACCAAATCCAACCCATTCTCCTTGGCAAAGTCCCACGCTTGCTTCTCAGCCATAGTCTTTGAAGCCGGATACCAGATCTGAAACCCATAATCCATTTAGTTTTAAACCCATCTAAAACCCTAATTTTACCACAAACAGCATTGAAGGAGTACTCGCCCCGTTCTCGCGGCAATATTCAAGATCAGTCCAGCAATTCTCGTCCTTCACGACGTCCGTCGGCCATCCGGGGCTAGGCATGATCGCCGAGATAGACGAGGTTACCACCACCCGGCGAGCGCCCCCATCATGTGCCGCCCGAAGCACGTTGAGCGTGCCCTTCACCGCGGGTTCAAGCAGCTGGGCTTCAGGATCGTGAACGCGATCAACGATGCATGGAGATGCGAGATGGAAGACACCAGTAGCACCGCGGAGGGCGGCGACTATCGAGGCAGGGTCGAGGAGATTAAGCTGGAATAAGCGGAGTCGCTCCGGAGCGCCTTCTAGGGCTTCGAGGTGCTTTGTCTCGGCATCATCCTCTGCAACGAGAAATCATCAGCTCAGCGAGACACTATTTAGGTGTTCTGTTTTAACAGAGGAAAGCGGGAGAAGAGACGGTACGGAGGTTTTGGACAGTGGCATGGACAGTGTAACCACGATCCAGGAGAAGACGGACGAGCCAGGATCCGATGAAGCCAATCTAGCAACTTCAATAAAATAATAATAATAATAATAATAATAAACATTATAAGTCTTTTTAAAATTTCAAGCAATTATGATTTGTGGTATTTCAACTAGTATGTATTATATTAGAAATAATATAAAATTAAATTTTAATTTCATCGATTCTAAAAGCATATTATCATTCATAAGTATAATGACACTTAGGATTCATGAGTACAAAAACACTTAGAATTTTTTCTATATGTCAGCCCTAAGTTTCGTAAACTTAAACAATAGTTTTTGTATCTTTCATAAGACTGGATAGCATGCTTTTTAGACGATTAGGAGGTTTAGTTGGCTTTCTATTTCAGGCAAGAAGTAAGTTCAAATTGCACTTCTTCAGATAAGTTTGAGTTACTGCATTGTAGTACTCAACTTATATCTATGTTCTGAGGTAGATAAAAAATCATAAGTCATCACTCTCTGAAAATATAATCAACCTTTCTAATAAAAATGCCAACTTGAATAATTGATTCTCTCTTAAAATGTAAAGCCAAATTTAGGATAGACTGGGGTTGCCTCTAAGCTTTTTAGAATTTGACACATTTTTTTTCTCCTTTGACCCGCTAAGACTGTTCAACATTGAGCTTTCTCCTACAAAAATTTCTTTTTTTTTTTCTATTTTGTAATCAAAAGGTATGAAATTGTTGCTTTAATCTAAAGTTTTCTCGGGAGAACCCTTCTAGGATGTTATTTACTATAAAGGCTTGCTCTTATAGGGAATTGAGAACTCCATATTAAAATAAATCTTATTTTATTATAGAAAAGCAGGAAAAAAATCTCTTGAAATACATATTATCTTTTCAAACTCATTTCTATTTTTAAAAATATACTTGTAGAATATCATTATCATCTCTCTAGATAATATGTTATTCTTCTCGCTATATTTGACCGTAGAAATGATGAATGATGAATTTTATAAAACACATTCTTATTCTTGGATACCTTGTAGAATACTATATTCATCTTTTGAAATGATATATTATTCTTCTTGTTATCTCTGATTATAAGAACAACTGATTTTTTTTTTTTTTAAGAAACTCATTTCTCTTTTTAAACACTTTCTATAGAATTTCATATTCCTCTTTCAAAATGATATATTATTCGTTGAATTGTGTTTGTTTATAGAAATGTCACTTTTCTAAAAACCATATTTTAATATTGAATCAATTGTATAATATAGTGTTAGTCTCTCGAGACAATTCTTTATTTTCCACGTAGCATTTAATTACAAAATTTGAAAACACCAAATCTGCGTGCGACATTTATTTTCCCCATAGTAGTTAATCAACTAAGAATAAATTGTAGTAATACATTATACAAGATATCTACTTTTTGTGAACTAAAGTTATTCATCAATTTATCATCCTCGCCAAACCTTTGCAAGTAGTTTTAGGTTTTGGTGATTAAATGTCCATTTCAATATTAAAAATTTGGTGGATATTAATTCTTTTTTAATTTTAACATGCTTTGAGAATTGACCATTTTGGTTAAGATTTTCTATCAATATGACTACCACCGGAGTTTTAAATAATTAGTTATTTAAACTTTGTTAACTCTGTTCGCCCGCTAACAGAAGATCGAGTTGAATTTTATCAAGAAAACATTGAATATATCTTGCTACGATGAAATGCCCACTAACACATGGATTGCATTCTATAGAACAAACATATCTTGCATCAAATGTAAGCATGGCTGTAACCTTTAAAGATGTGAGAAAGTTTTCCTAACAAATCCTTAATAAGATAATACGGAAATTGATGGTTCAGAAAGCAAATTAAATAGCTTACGAAGCACATTTTCTATGCTGCACAGTCAAGTCAACTATACCGCCTGAAAATGGGAAAACTTGCAAGCGAAGTACTGCAAATGTTTTCGAAATCAGTCGAAAACTAAAAGGCAAAAGAAAATCTGAAAGCAGAACTTTAAATGTTTAGAGGTACGGGAATTTCAGAAGATATGTTTCAGTAGCTATTGAAAGAATGATCATAGCTCGTTCTTTTGGTTAATTTTAGTGTTTCCATATGAATCTCTTTGGAAGAAGCTGCGTATAAAATTCAAGAGTTTGCATGCAATGGAACTCGGTTTTGGCGATGGGAATTCCTCCTTTGCCTGTGCAGTGCAGACTGATTCGAAGGTATGCTTTAGATGGGGATTGACGATGCTTTCCTGCATGGAGTGAAAAATTATGTTAAGGTGTGAAATCTAACTAATATCCTATGAAGAAATATTTGTGAGTTATTTATTCCATTAAGAGCATTTTGAGCTTTCATTGTATTTTTCAACTGCGCTAGCTTTCTTAGGGCATCTTTAGACGAAATTGTAAAGATACCTACAGTGAAATCTACAACGGTAGCAACAAGACATAGCCATCAACTGACTGAGGCTTCGTTTGGGACGGTTTTCTTACTTCTTCTTAAAGCAGCTTTTTAATACAATAAATTTAGTTTTTTTACTAGAAAACTGATTTAAGAAGCAATAAAAAAGCCGTCCCAAATCTATATAAATTCTTGACATATTTTGTGCATTGATCTTCTTTATGTTTTATTTACTCTTAGTGATTTGATCAAGGATCGCCTAATTCTCAATATGTTAATCTGAAAGGACAAGAAATTCAGCATATCTAAGTGGAAGTGTTGGAGGAAGATACCTTGAAAACCTGGAAAGAGCAGAAATCTGCGTTGTAGCAGCCCTGCAACAAAATTGCACATTATGAACATGCATTCTATAATGCAGAAATTAATAGCATATTGATAACCAAATGAAATCCAAATTATAATATGACACTATAATTTTAGCAACTGCTACTAATAGCATGGTCAAAGAAGTATTGACTTGATATCTTCAACTGTATGAACATAGAAATATTACACACAATTTGGCATAAACCAGAGCGGCTAACAATATGAGGCAACCTTTCCCTAACTGAAAACTCTCCAATGTCTAACGAAAACGCCTTTCCTATCCAACTGAAGCTCTGTCAAAAGGTTTCTAATCTTTAAAAAGTAAAGCTGGCGCAACTTTGAGCTTAAGCATTCTAAGATTTGGACCTATGATGCACCGACACTTCTCCTCAAAGAGACGTGCAATTTTCGACATGTATCCGACACGACACGCGTTCGACACTCCTCCGACACGTGTCGGACCGAAAACGTGTCCAATTAAAAATAATATTAAATACAAATTGAACAAGCGTTTCTGACATGCGTATCTTAAATATTTTATGAATTTTTTTTAAAATATAATTTCTTGCATTTAAAATTTTACTTAATTAAAATATAAAAATTAAATTTCTTATTTCTTATCCATAACATCAAATCAATCTCCTCTTAACATTGACGCCCAATATTTATTGCATAAAATAAATTCATAACACTTGACAGCATTGTCATCTCCTCTCTCGATGACTAATACATGGCATCGACGCCCAACTCTCGATATCCTAATATTAATCATTTTAATCACAAATTTTAGTTAAATAACTTATTATTTTTAAATTATTTTTAAAATTATACTTATTCAATTTTTATACACCATTTTTAAAATATAAAAAACTATAATACCGTGTCCAACCCATGCCTGTATCCTATATTTTCAATAATTGACGTGTCCTGCCCGTGTCTGTGCATCATAGATTTGGACATATCATATTAACACCATGAGGATGGTTAAAATAGAAGGCATATTTTCATTTCAAACAAATACAATATAACAGTGAGATCTCTGAATTTGAATTAGCACCATCTCAATGAAAATCTGAGTTACATTAAAAAATTTAAGATTAAAATTACTGCTATCAGTGTAGAAACCCTTCAAAAAATGAATAATTTCAGTTGAAGAGGAGGAATTAAGAACTTAAGAGCAAGCTCAAAGAAAATGACTAACATTAAATAATATATCTTACCGGCATGGGAACTGGAATTTCGTTGTGCAGAACCTGCACATAGTACTCGCTTTTGTAGCCTTTGCTTGCACTGATGCTATGCGAAGCGTTGCCAGGACATTGGTGCAAAACCAACATATTATTCACACCAAAAGGCGCGACAGTACTTCCCCTCCACCTTCTTGGTAGAGGAGGTTTTGGTGGCAAACTTAATGGCTCGTCCCGTTGCATTTGTTCAAATTCTAAACACCAAAAGAGAAATATTTGACGTTCAAACAATGATGAAAAAAAAAATTGATAAGTGGAAATGGTAGACACATATAATGGGTATAATTCCAAGAGGTTTATCTTATATGAAGATGTTCTCACCGGACCCTTCAAGAAAAATCCCAAGAAGACAGGTGAAAGGCACAACTGTTTCAGCATGAGCAAATCTGAGCCTCGCCTTCTCAAAAGTTCCAGGTTTATGGTTTTCTGCATATGAGGCCATGGAACAGTAAGCATTTTAACCTCAACAAATGTCTTAAAAATATTATCAGAGTCTAAATCACCTTCTTTGGCCAAAATTGCTTGCTCCATTGACTGAACAACATCTTGAAGCAATGGGAGTCCCATGTGATAGTTTATTGATTTACCATAACCTTTTAATAAAAACAACTCCAAGTCATCTGTCCACTCAAGTAATTCAACCTGATATTGTACATGAACTCAAGATATAAATACGCTCAATTCACAGAGTATGTTAGATTAAAAATGAAACTTCTTTTTTGCCTCTATAAAAAGTAAAATTGGCAATTGCTAAGAAAGTTCAATTGGTTAAATTATTAATCCAGATACATCAAAAAAGTAGTGCATCGTATCATTAAATGAGAATTTAACAAGGCCATGGTTAGGTATGTAGCATTACCGGAGTATCTTCATTGTTATCATAATCACATTAACCATAACCCAACTATTTCCTCTTTATCCATTTATTTCGTTGGGGTGCTAAATGAAGTGCTAAATTTCTTTTGCATGGGTCTTCTTGCACAAAATGAAGAAAATATACCATTTGATCTATTAATTTTCCTTTGTAATCCGTATACAATAATTCCATCTATCTATCTAATATGTGTATCGTCTATCCTCCAATATAAATGTCCAAACTATTTACAACTATTTTCCAACACTTTAATTGTGCAACTGCCTATCTATGTAATCCAATTTCTAATAAAACTGTAGTTGACAATGACGTCGGAACTGGGCCGCTTAATCATGTTAACTTCAGGATAGTTTAATTACATGTAGTTGTTAGTATGGCTATATAGAATTATAGATATAATGTTCCTTATTGATGAGGTCCTGAGGACATAAGATTTCGACACGTGTACCATCGCCGGAGGCTCAAATCGACGGCTACAATCCAGAGCCTTTATTTCTAATTTATGTTGTATTTTATTTATTTTCGCATTTTATTTTCCTAGTTTGCCCCTTTGGGTATTGAGTCACTTGTGTAGCCCCGAGGGCTTTTGTGTCTTTCTAGCTTTGTTGTATCTTGGCATATTTAAAAGAGGCCTCATGCATTGTACTAGATGATGATTTGATAATGAAAATTTCTTTACTTTCTTACATGATCTCTTCGTGAGTTCTTGAGAGAAGCAAACCTTAGTGGGTGAGAGTATTACCCGTCAATCTTGGTGGATTCCAAGAAATTCGCGGATCGTCGCTTTCTTTTCCTCCATCATTTCAATTTCCTCTCCTAAACCTCCCACCGCCGGCCGCCCCTCCTCCACCCCACCGGCCCCACACCAACCTGCCGGCCAACCTTCTCCAAAATTTTGAAATTCAATTTCAGGTGCATCAATTTCTTTCCTAATTTGCATCCCAAGCAATTAGGAAAGTTGCCCTTTTCTTAGAATCAATTAATTGTTGAAATTCTAACGTTTCCTAATGCTTTAGACCATTTAGGAAATTCTTTTATTAGAGCAAATCTGAAATCAGATTTCAGAAAATTGTCCTTTTTCTTAGAATCAATTAACTGTTGGAATTCTAACGTTCCCTAATGCTTTAGACCATTTAGGAAATTCTTTTATTAGAGCAAATCTGAAAATCAGATTTCTGATTTGATTTAGCCTTGTTTATTCACGTTGGGGGGCGGGGGGTGGACCACTGAATTAATCAAATCTTCCCTCTCTCCCCATGGCCGGCCACTCATTATTCCTCCCCGTAATTAGGAGCTTAATTCATGGATCCAAATAAGGAGCCATTAATTCCTAATTTCCCTCCTAAGCCTAAATTTCAAATTTCAAAATTTGAAATTACAAAGTCCCAATTAAATTTAGGAAAATCTGAAATTAATTTCAGGTTTCCCCCACCCAATCTAGCTCTTGCTTAGCCCCACCCGCCCCTCTCTTACCCGACCACTCTCCCTCCTCTCCCGACCGACCCTCTCACCACCCACCACCTCCTCTCCACCTTTCTCCCCATTTGTGTTCTTTCATCTCTTTCTTGATCATGTATGGCGGATCCCACCATTGATCACGGCTATACTTACAACGCCCAAGGTGAGATCGCATCTTGCTCTCCCCCTTCTACGAGCCGGATTGGGAGTACAACGGCACCGTGGAACGATGCGTCAACCGCATCGTTTATTCTCGTCGAGACTATCGAGCTTCAACGACCAAGAGCTCCGTGGGTCCTCATCGGACAATCCTTGCCTCCTCCACCTCCGGTTTCTTCCCCGGCGACTAGTCCTCTCGGCCTCACTTGTTTATTAGTGGCATCCTTAAGTTTGTGTGCAATCCTCTTCCGCTAAGCCGAGGGACATCAAGAGTGCATGTGAGGGACTCCGAGATGAATGATCTAGATCTTAAACTGTGGATTTTTGTTAAGAGTCATTTGCTTTATTATTTATTTGTTGGATTAATTTTGTTAGTTTCATGTTACTTTTAAATGTAATCGATTGACATTGCTTAGTTCTTCCGTGAAATTTTTCTTACGATCTATCTTGGAAAGCATTCGTTTTTAATTAGCTACGCAAAGTTCACAAGTTATTAATTTCCTACAAGCAATTCTTGCATCGTATTACATCACTTATGGTGGCATGTAGCTTTTTATGTTGCTTCCTTTGGCTATAAATACATAGCCAACTCTTGTAACAGGAGATGGGAGATGAATAATATTTGAGTTTTGTGTTGTGTCATTCCTGTATCATGAGATTGTAGTCAGGTGGTGGATTTTTTTCTCAAGGAGTATTTGGAGTTGTGCTCAGACGCGGTCACCGGATCGTCGACGTGGATTCGTCGAGCCCCCTCCAGTCCGGTGTCAGACAAATAAATAAGAATCAAAGTAAACAATCTGCTAGTCTCGTCTTCTTAGGAACTCATAAATTTAGTTTAAAGCTCAAATTAAAGAAATAAATATTCAACTCCTCAACATATTGGCAAAATATTTAAACAGTGATATTCATATGCATTAAGATGAATTTTGTGCCCCTGAAGTCCCCCTCTGCAACCATACCTCAGAAGTACAGAAAAAATGGAAGTTCACAGAAGCTTACAGATCTAATGCATTCATGAACTGCGCATTAACCAATTTAAAGTGGGCAGAATAACTAATGATGTAAAACATACAAAAATCAAATAATTGATTCATATACTGCATGCATTTATTCAGCTTGTCCTCACAGATTTTTTTTAGAGCGTTATGATAAAAAGTATGAGAGATTTAAAGTAGAATTTTATAGGATTGATTTAACATACCTCGGAAGTAGTAAACAGGTTACAAGCTTGGTCAGTAATGTCCAACAAAGAAGCTTCCTGCAGTACAGTTGAATAGCAGATCTCTAGCTAATAAAAGTCCGATAGAATGGGCAAATTACACCAAAAATTAGCTCATACCTGCTTACAGAGAAACCAAAGTGAAGCCACATCTTGTCTAGTGAAATTAATTTGATAACGTTTGACAAGCTCAGCAGTAATTTCCTCCAAAATTGGCTCTCTGAGCTTATCAACCGCAGGTTCCTGACTTCTCCGGTATTCCTGAAAGAAAACCATGAAACATGTCATTCTTCTAACTAAAAGCAAGAGGAATGCCCTTCCATCATTATGCTACAACCTCAGGTCAGGAACCAAGACATGCACTGCACATTGATCCTTTTTACAACTGAAAGCTGGCAGGGGAATAACCATAACTTGAAAAGAGAATTACAGCTGGGAGTAATTCAGAGGAAAATTTCACACGGATAATTTTGGGTCATTTCGTTTTGACTTCCATTTTTTTTATCTTTACTTTATTTTTCAAAAAGAGGTGAAAAAAAAAAACACGTTAGGCAACTAGGTTTCATTTTTTTTATTTGGATACAAATTGGGTTGTGTTCCGAAATTATGAAAACACCTAAAAGGGGAAGTTTGTTTAGAGGCTGTGTTAAGAAGTGGTTGTAGCTGAAGTTAGTTTCAATGAAGTGAGGTTCAGTGAAGTTAGTTTGATTTGCTTGAACTCATTTATTACAAACTCAGTTCTAGTCCTTATTTTCACAGCAATGAGTTTCAATTTTACCCCCATCTCATCAACTTAATATTAATTTATTACTATTATGAATAAAAGAAATATTCTAACCATTCAATTACCTTTTAATTTTATGAATAAGTATGCATATACCATTCAAAACTTGACTATTAATGAAACTAGCACCTAACTATAAAATTAACTAATAAATCTGTGCATTCTCACATAACATGATTAATTCATTGAGAATTTAATGAATGTGAAAAATATGAGATTTTGTCAGAACCTTTGAGATCTAGGTAATTGTATTGCAAATAGAGCAGTTGTGTTTTATATGTCAATATCTCAATTGTGGGAGTTATATAGGAAATTGCCACTTAATTTTATGTTGTTTTATGATTACTCATGCAGAAGTAAGAAATAATGGCAACTTCCATGCGCTTAATAGGAGAAATCACTTCTCACCTTTATGAAGGTGAGTTTCAAAAAATAGAAACTCAATTTCATCTATTTTCTACCAAACAAACACTGAAACTCAGTTAAAAAATGTTAACCTCCAATCCTATTCCACAATTGACTCAATTAGACGTGCCAAAAAAGGAGAACAACCATTGTGGCATCACGTGAATTTTTTTAAATCGAAACACCTCAAACACAATCAAAGTCATCCAAATGTTGCCTATTTCACAAAATGAATTGCATCAATGAGTCTGAATCAAAGTTATCTGGAATGAAAATTATATTTCCCTATCTACCGCACGAAGGTTAACATAAAATTTGTCCACACATGAAGTGAGGACACACAATTCGATATGAAAAAGAAATTATGTACTATGTGAGGAGTTGATTCACATATTTATTACTATTATTATTATCTGAACAAATTTACTCAATATTATTATTATTACTATTATTATTATCATAGTGCTAAATGAACTTTACATGTAATATGTAACCACTAACAAGAAACGATAATAGAATCCAACCAACACATCGAGTAGATTACATTGAATGAGGTTATCAATCTAGATTATTAATTATAGAGCAAGAAACACAAATGTTTCATTAATGGAGGAACTAAGCAATAATACAAGCAAGAGATAAATGATATTTCCTTGAATCCTCTATCTAGCTTCTCTACTCCAAGAATCTCTCTCTTCAACAAGAACACTGTCCTCTTCTAGGCGTTAACTCTCAAGAACTTAATTTCTCCATTTAAATTGAAATCGAGTCCCCCAAGCCTTCTTCAATAGATTTTTGTAAGTACTACTCCATCCTGTTCAGGTTCCTCTAGTTTGACCTCTTCATGCTTTCACGATTCACTTGATCTCCTAATAATATGCCCCATCTTTAGGAGGAGATTTACTATTGTGAATCTAGTTATATAAGAGGGAACTCAATTTTTCTCTATTGAGCATACAACTTTTCTTTGGAGGCCACACCTCCTATTGATTTTCTATAGCGCCTTGGTGTCGTTGTGTTTCTCTTCTCCAAAAGCTATTCCTCTTTCAACTAATCCTCTTGGCCTAGCAATAAATCATTGAGAGGAGGTAGGACTTCTTCCATCTCATAATCCAACAAAAAAGGATTGAATGTCTTAACATTTTTCGCATTCACCGGAGAGTAGATCTCCATATAAAACCAATTAGTATGCATTGTCTCCAACCTTCTTTAAAATTTTGAACGACCTACACTACTTTGTTTGATCTTCCGAGCTCCCCTTCAATCTCTCCTATTGATGTAGAGTCATGCACTTTTTAAACTTCTTCTCTACTCAGTGCTAATCATGTCAACACTTATAATACAATTGTGATCTAGTAATCTGTAAATCTAACTCAAAGGAGGCTCTTTTTATTGTCTACATATCTATCTCAATGACCTTTATCTCGATTCTTAGGGATGATCATTGATTATGTAGAAAACTCCAAGTCAAACAAAAATTGAGCAAGTATACCACCATACCTCAAGTGGAGCATGACTTGCCGAACCATGTGCACCTTCTTGATTGCAAATTAAATTTATGAATACTTTATTACAAGTCATCAAATGTCATATATTGGATTAACACAATAGGTACACAGCAATTCTATAAATCAATAACCACCTCAATCTAGCCATCAATTTATAGATGAGGGTTGTGTTCCTCTTTAGTGTAATATCCATCTCAAAATGATTTCCAGAATCAACCAAGGACGTTGTAGTCCAAAACCAAGTTGTTCGAGCTTCGATAAATTGAAATGCATCTAAACATTCTTCAAAAAGAGAAAAGTTGCTTCGCTGCCCATTATGCTTTGTTAACATTCCATAAGTAAATCTTCTTTAAGAACCGTGAAACTCCTTAAGTAAAAGAAGCTAAACTCTTAAACATTGATGGGCTTTTAGGTGTAATGGTTGAAATTTCAATCAAGAACTTTGTAGTTAAGCGTGCTCATCCTGGAGAAATCTTGAGATGGGTGACCTCCTGGAAAGTTACACCAACATGACAAAACCGTGAGGCCCTTAGGCCAAAGCGGACAACTTCTTGATAGTTAAGAGTTTGAGTTGTTAAAAATGATATCAGACAAATACACCAGCTAGAAGATGAGAATTAAGTGTCATACAAAACAAAGTGCTACGTTATGGGAGGAACCTCTTGAACCTTGTATGGGACAAAGCGCTACATAGCGGGAGGCACCACTTGAACTTGTAGGAGCTACCTTTAGAATCCTATCTGCATGGTGGATGATTCTAGGATAAGAATACTAACCAAAATATCAGTTACATTAGTAGGGGAATATTGTGAAACCCCTTAAGTAAAAGAAGCTAAACTCTTAAACATCGAAGTTCCTTTAGGTGTAATAGTTAGAATTTCAATTAAGAACTCTGCAGTTAAGCAGGCTCGTCCTAGAGAAATCTTGAGATGGATGACCTCCTGGGAAGTTACACCAACAAGATAAAACCGTGAGGCACTTAGGCCAAAGTGGACAATATCTCGATAGTTAAAAGTTTTGGCTGTTACAATCAATCCACTATAATAAAAAATATAGTTATAACCACAACGGGTCAACCAAAATTCATCAAAGAAATCCATGGAGATACTCTTTCATGGTTGAGCCAATGCAGTCAGAGGAGTATATAGTCCTTGCTTTCAGTTTAAGGATTTTAAGATGCAATGGAGCACACATTCCCTTCAGGAATTTGGTGATATCAAGATGCATTCTCAACCAATAAACATATCTCTAAATGTTCTGAAGCATCTTAGTCACTTATAGAAGAATCCAACCTCCTTTCAAATATATTTCTTTCATCCACTTTTCTCAATCATCATCCTCATAAACACATTGTTAATTATCATTGTAGAAAATTAATTCCTAAAGGTATATCATTCCTATCGAGCACCTTCTAGTATTCTTCTGTAATGTCCAAGTATATATAAGTCAGCATATTTCTCATGTCGAGAAGATTGTAGCCATATTACTACTAATTGTCACCACAGGTCATGAGATCATATCAAACATCTTGTTTTACATTCCCTTTTTGTATTGATTAACAAAATTGAATTGTCACAAATATGCTATCCACTCCATAAGTTGCTTGATGAAGCTTTGATTGAGTTAGAAAGTATTTAAGTGATTTGTGATATATAAGCCCCAATTTTTTCACCAAGTAGATAAGGTCGCAAGTGCTTCACAGTTTCAAGAAGTATTAGTGATTCTTGATCATATGTTGCATAGTTCTTCAAGCACCTTGTATTAACTCCAAGTAGTACATTGTAGGTATTTCTTCTTGATTTAAAAGCATAGCTTCTTTGCCAAGTAGAAAAGGTCTCTAGTACTCAGTCTTTTGTGAAGTGTGAGTGATTCATTATTATAAATTTATTTAGTAGTTCTTATGAGCACCCGGTAGTAGCTTTGATTAATATGTTGTAGAACTCACTTCTCACATTAAAACCATATCGAGTGCTGACCAAAAACATTTGCCTCAATCTTGAATGGCTTTTACGTATTTTGCATGCTAAGAAAGACGCCTCACTTATCCTCCTTTTCAAAAGAAAAAACATGTCCTCATGTTTTCTCTCCCAAGAGAATTTATGGTTGACCTTTGTTAGTGAATGTAAAGATATCATTAGTATTGAAAAGTTGTGAATAAGCTTTCTAACGAATTGGCATGTTCCCATGAAGCCTTGCCTGCTAGTCACATTCCATGGCATAGGCCAATTCATCATTGCTTGCATTTTACTGGATTAATTTTGATCTACTGGTCACCAACTTCAAAGCCCAAATATAGTGAGGTCTTCTTCTCTAGGAGGTCGAACACCTTTAACACATGTTTGACAAATTCCTCCAATGTGCCAATGCATATAAGGATAGCATCAGAGATAGATGATCACAAAATCATGCATGAAAGATCTTAGAAAATAATTCATGACATGCCTAAACATTATCGATACATTAACTTGATGATAACCTAATTTCTTATCCAACTTTCTAAGGACTTCAACATTCTTTAGCCGGTCAAGTAAGGCAACTCTGGCAAGTGGGTATTGATTCTTCATCGTGATTTTATTTAGCTCTCAATAGTCTACCCACATACACAATCAACAGTCTTCCTTCAGCACCATCATGATCAACGATCTACATAGTGAGTTGCTTAGCTTTGTCAACTCTTAGTCAAACAACTTAACTATTTGCTTCTTAATTTCTTAATTCTCCAACAGTGAGTTTCAATATATCTCGACCTTGGGCAAAGTTGAATTCAGAAGAGGATTGATCTTGTGCTCCATAGTTACTTGTGGAGGCAATCCTCTCAGCCTCAAAAAAGACCTTGTTAGTCAATTAGTCACATATTAGTTATATTGTAATCCTGAATCTCATTTCGCTAGTGCTAGAGTCAATGCTTTTCCGTTTTTCTTTCTCTCGACACTTCTTGTAATCTTCTCAGGAAAAGGCTTAAGTACCTATTAAGCTTCTATCAGATGAAATGCTAGCACACATTTATCATTCTCTTAACCTATCCAACTATTTCCATGTCCAAAGGCTGATAACTCTTACTCCTATTTATGGTGCACTCCCACAATCCTTGTAGAGATGACATTATCTAGCTCTCCATTAGAAGATAGCATATTGGAATTGGATAATAAATATGGTCTTCCACCGATAATCCGGTAGATATCAAGAGGGATTGTCTCAGACAACACATCAACATGCTCGGGTGATCGCTAATTGATGCGATATCAATCCGAACCACACAGTTCTTGTAAAGCCATCAAGGGGGTAAGGATGCAACTGGAGAGTCAACCTAAGGCCTAGATTTCTAACAAAGAATTGTAGAGATCAAATTCTTATGACTTCCCAAGTCGAAGATGGGCATATCTACCTCCTACTTCACCTATATCTACAAGGTGAACAAATCAACACATTCCCTAGGTTAGGATGTCATATTCGACTCGTTTCCCTTCAGCATTGCCATCAAGGAAAGGTCAAGTCTAGTTGATTCGATGAATTTAATGTGTGATACTTATCTATAGTAGTGACCACCTTCTTTCACTAAATATTTTTCTTAAACTTCTCCGAGAAGAGTTCCAAATGAGGCTTCTAGCATTTTTATTTATTATGCCTAGAGATCAGACAACGATCACTATAAAGATATTATTAATTGAAGAAGGGGTTACAAAATTATCATTATCAAAACCCTCTTAGTCTCATTTTTTCTTCTCAGTCATCTTTGATTTTCCTCCGTTCTTATTATTAAGAGGTTTGTAGCCTTTATTTTTCTTCTTTCCCTCCATGATCATGAAAAACATGCTTGTCTAACTGTGAATTTTTTATAGAGAAACTAGTTACATTAGAAACGCCCCATCATATATTTTGTCAACATGGACAAGTCTACCAGCTACGATCTAATCATTCAGCGTTCTAATCATTCAAATTTGTCTCCTAAACTCTGTTGTATAATCTTGAACTGTTTGATCTTACAGCTATCACAACCCATGTAACTTCCTCAATCTTTCTTCTTTACGCCTACATGATG
Source organism: Dendrobium catenatum (assembly GCF_001605985.2). Taxonomy (NCBI): domain Eukaryota; kingdom Viridiplantae; phylum Streptophyta; class Magnoliopsida; order Asparagales; family Orchidaceae; genus Dendrobium; species Dendrobium catenatum. Next base: position 662,294 of record NW_021320015.1, on the reverse strand, counting down.
AAATTCTTAGCAAAACAATTTCTTAAATTACCCTAAGATAATATTTTGACGCCATACCAAAAATGAGCATTCCATCAAGTCAACCCACGCTTGATGAGTTTAATTTGAGCGAAAGAAATATTCTTTTGAGAAGAATACCTTTAGAGAGTGAAATATATTTCGAGATGATCCATCAAGATATCAAACTTCTTCACATCAATAGAAACATCAAAAGGTAGTGAAGTCAATTTTAGCCTCTACCTTAAAGCGTTGAGGTCATCCTCTAAAAGAAAGCTCAATATACCTCATCTTTTGCGTCATCTTCTTGAACGCCACAAATAATATTGGCTTCTCATTATCATAATGACATAATCTTCCTATGGCATTGATCCTCCATGTATTTTGGTTTTAGAGAAAGAGACCCATTATGTTTTTTCTTGCTCAACATCTCCATCATCACAACCATCTACTATTGAACGAGAGCAACTTAATTAGCCAAGTTATTGTAGGTTTCTCTTTGTAATGCTGGCATCACAGCTTCCCCTAGTATTTTCTTAAAGGTTTTAGGATCAATATAGTATTATTATCTTTCTATAGCCACTCTTCATCTACACCATGCACCATAGTTCTTCCGAACCTATAGCTACGATACCAAGAACCTAATTTGCAACCACTAGTAAAAATTGAAGTAGGATTTGACTGACACTTGAATCATATGGCCTCCAGTGAGCTTTTTAATCTGAACTCTTAATCATGGAGCAAGAAACACACAAGTTACATTAATGAAGGTAACAATACAAGGAGGAAGATGATGTTTTCTTGAATACTCTCTCTAGCTATCCAACTCCATGAGTATTTCTATAGAACATGAGCAATCTTCTCTTCTAGAGAGCTACTTCATATGAGTATCCCTATAGAACATCAATCTTGATGCGGACATCCGACGGTGGACGTTAATCAAAGAAAGAGACAAAGATCATCGACCGAGATCACTTCATTTTTTTTATCTTAGTTTATTAATTGTATTTTTTATTTTAATTAGCATTTTCCATTTTCACCCTTATTTAAGAGTCTTGTCTTATGTAAGCCCAAGAGTCAAAATTGTCTTTTTAGATTCTTTTATTTTAATGCCTATATATAGTGGCCCTTTCTCTTATATTAGGTATGATGAAGTTTTAATAAAAATTTTGTTTTGCACTTTTGTTCTTGGGGGGAACGCTAGTGAGAATCCCTATGAAGGGAATCGTGATTTCCACCAACTGCAGGATGGGTCCGAGCTCGTGGCTTGAAATCCCTTCGTAAATGGCATCGTATCACCAGTCAGTCTTCGGAAGAGTCCAATACCCGTGGTTATATTTTTTTTTCTTTGCTTTGTTTTCTCCTTATTTTCCTAATCATCATCTCCATCCTACCTCCAATCCCACCGGCTTCATCCCATCCTCCACCCAAACCTGCCGGCCTCTTCCCACAATCCCCTCTTCTTCCCCACCGAAATTCCCCATCCCCATCCTAAGCCTAACCGGCCAGCTTTCCCCCACTCCAAACCGCCAATGCTCTCACAAACCATAACCCTAATACCTCCATAGCCGCCGACCACCTTCTTTCCTCCATTGGCTCCAACAACTTCATCTTGTATTCAAAACCTTCCTATTATATACATCTTAATTTGGTAATGAATGCAAATTCAAAATTTAAATTAATTTGAATTTGAATTTGTTTCCTAAATTAGGACTCTTATTTTAGAAAAGTTGTTCCAATTAAATTTCTGATTGGATTTGATTTAATTTCTTCTCATAAATTAAAAAGCTTTTATTAGGCAAGCCATAAAGTCCCTTACCTAATCCCTCTTTCCCTCTTAAAGCCGCCTGCCACCTAACCCTAACCATAATTCCTAGCCTAACCACCGGCCTCTTTTCCCCAATCCCCCTTTGCCTCCAAATTCGAATTCCTATTCAAGACCTTCCTTTTATTCAACGTCTTAATTTAGGAAAATTTCCAAATTTTCAAATTCAAATCAATTTAAATTTGAAATCCTTTCCTAAAATAAGTTCAATTTCATTTGGAAACTTCCCTAATATTATCAAATCGGAAATTAATTAAGATTTAAATCAATCACCACATTTAACGAACTTGGACACCCTCTCTCCTCTCCTTCTCTAGGCATGCCCCTCATCTCTCTCTCCAATCCATTTAATTCCCATTAATTCCCCGCCCACGCCCACCCCCCCTCCTTGGAGCTTTAATTTATCCTTAATTAAAGGAATAATTTTTCTTTTCCATTTAATTTGAAATCCCAAATTTCAAATGACCCCCTCCCTCATATCCGTGCTACATCAAATCTCCTCTTCTAGGCCTGAAATCTAAAGATCTCAATATATCACATTGGATTGAAATAGAGTCCCAGAAATCATTTATAACATCAGAATGATAATTATAAATGGGGAAGCAATAAAACAAAAATAGAAGGAAATCATGTAAATATGCAATTTTTTTGGGAGGCGACACCAAATGCGGAGCTGATTTCATTTATTGTGGGAGCTAGGTTAACATTATGACTACTAGCCAATGGTCTTCTCAGCTATAGAGTCACTCAACCCTTGAGCTTCTTCCAAAGGCCTTGCTAGCACATCTTAGCCATGTCAATTCCTCTCGGTTTTGACAAATTTCTCTTAGATGCACTCTCAGGTGGCCGCTTAGAACTTCCAAGTTCTCCAAGTTTAACCTCATATTTGCCTAAGCAGCCTAATCTCCTAATCAACATGCTTTATAAGTTTCAATAATATCATACCTCTACCAAAAAGTCAATATTTATAGTGATGATAATATTATACGAAATGGAATAGTTATTAAGGTAAAATATGGAAGAAAATACACTTAAGTTTCATAGCTAATTATTAAATGATGTATGCAAAAGAAAATTATTATAAAGTAATAAAAATTCATGATACTTGAACGATCACAACAAACCCTTATTAATGCAACTTTATTTAGCAGACTTAAATTAGCTAGTAAATGTAATGAGTATGTTATATGTTAATATTAGATATTAGATAGATAATAAATGTTTTTTAGGTTCATATGGACCTTGTAATGACATAAAAATCCTTAGCAAGAATTAGTATTATACAATGAATAAAAATAAGAATTAGCTACTCTCACTCTCCCAAAACCTAGAGTTATGGAATCTTTTAATTACATGTCACTTTCATACTAATTTACGGTTTTAGGCAAGCTTGAAGTAACAAGGTCATCCTATTTTTCTTTGATTTTCTTTATTTTTTTAGAGTTTTTATATTTAATTCATATTAAATGGTGCTCTCATTGAACTTCTCACCAGGTTCCACCTGTAATCTTCGTCCCTATCACCCAAATCCAAATGATTTACAGTTATACAGTGAATAGAATAAGTATTAGATACACTCTCTCCCCCCCCCCACGCACACACACAAAAAAAACCTAGAGTTATGGAATATTTTAATTTCATGTCTATTTCGTAATAATTTATGGAGTTTAGGCAAGCCTGAAGTTGCCGGGTTATCTCATTTTTCATTAATTTTCTCAATTTTTTAGAGTTTTTATGTTTAGTTCATATCAAATGCTGCTCTTCTTGAGCCTCTCACTATGTGCCACCTCTGATTTCCATCCTGTGACTTGAATCCACATCTCCTACACCAAATATACCTCTCCCACCTCTAACAATCTCAAATCTCCAATCCAAACCTCTCTCTCACACACTCAGCAGACATCTGATCCCCTTGATCCACCAGCACCAATCACGATTCTATCATCTTAGCCATCAATGTTCCCTCCTGCCAAATTATGCCTTCCCCGTGTAGATCTCGCCAAATCCAACATCCTCAACCCCGCCTTAGCTTGCATCCGTCGATTCCCTATCCTTCATTCCCAAATCTTTTGCTCATTTTCAAAGCCTCCCGCAACCAAATTTGCCTCTGCCTCTCGCAAATTACCCAACCTCCACTAGCTAGACCTTCATCAACTTGGATATCGCAAGAGTTCATAGTATTTTTTTTTTGTGTTGCTCAACAGTGAGGGCAAAGTTGTTATGAAGGGGTAGGTAATGCCAGGTCATAAATGTATTGAGTGCGTTATAGGTTAATTTCAGGTGTTATATAGTTAATATGAATTTTACACAGTCTGATAAGTCTTATATTTCTATAAATACCCTTATTTAGAGAGAATTAGGTTTATACAATGCTTTGGATGCTCCCTCTCTCCCCCAATATCAGGAGCTGTGAGCATCACTAACTGTCTCTTCTCCCTCAATGACTTCTAGAGTTTTGAAAGCTCAAAATTTCCTAGTTATACCATTTTTCAGTAATTCTCTCTGCTTACTTGATTTTTTCTGTATAGTATCAATTTACCTAGGACGATTGACTACACAAGTCATTACTATGCTCACAGATCATACAAAATGACATACGCTGCTAATTTCCAAGTCAGAGAATCATCTAATTAGTACCTGGAACATACAAAAGAAATGTCATCCATGAAGCATCTAAAAAAAAAGTTCTACAAAACAGCTCAAAGCATATATCATATGCATTCAGTTGGTAAGAAAAACCACCGCATTTATGTAAAACTTCAAAAAATGATGCTATGACTATAATTACCTTATAAGTTTCACAAGTATCATAGAACCGTAGACATACATCACTTGCACGGCTCTCACTCGTCACAGAAAATGCTCTATGCATCCCGGGCCCTAAGGTTCCATTTCCTTGAAAAAGACCAATTCCAAATGCCACAGAACTAGCTGATGCACGAGGAACCTATGTGAAAAAGATATTCAGGAGAAGTCATCTACTTAATCTTTTATAACTAGATATAAGCAATTATAAAAATGATTAGTAACAATCATATCCAATCAAGATAATGAAATTACAAAAAAGCTAAACATAGTTTGAATTTGAAAAGAATTAAATAAAATTGCCATATCATCTTAAGATATGTTGGTCCGGGGTCACAAACAATACTTTTTTTCATTTTACAATCATAAATCCCAAATGACGCAAAAAATGAGCTCCATATGATATAATATATATATATATAAAGAAAGAGAGAGAGAGAGAGAGAGAGAGAGAGAGAATTTTTTCTAGTTTTGTTCCATCCCATGACATTAATAAAAACATTCAATTGTGGATAACATACATGTTTTCAAGAATTGCAAGAAATTAATATAAGTTATTAAGTTATGCAAGCTATCTAACAATCACCAAAAGATAGAATTCTAGGAATCGTTAGTATTCGATTTCGAGAGGCAAAGAATTACAATTAAAATACATAATATTAAGATAATTCAAAGGTAGCAACACCTATGGCAATAACAATGAATCCACCTCCTAACAATTAGAAAATTCTCCTAGGAGTTTCCCCACATTCGCTCACTTGGAGTGGACTTAACGGAAAAAGATTTTAGACAATAAAATTGATGCCACTAATAAACAGAAGACGCCGAGAGTAATGGCCAACAGAGAGTTACCCGGATTCGGAGGATTCGGTGGGCGACGAACAAGTAATCACGGGTTGTCAGAGAAGCGTTCCCCAATGGCAGGGGCTAGTTGGAAGAGAACTCTATCCACGTATCCTTCCACGGAATCGTCGAGCTCCAAATCTAGGTTGGCGAGCGAAGATTGTTGAATGTTGATGAAACCCGCTTGATCGTAAACGAGTTCGGAGTCAAGCTCGGAATCCACTAACCATGGACAATGACACCTTGATGCTTGGACCAATGGTGGCCGACGGCTTTGGAACAAAGAGGGAGGAGAGGGCCGAGTAGGGTTAGGTGGGTGGGGGTGTTTTGGGTTTAGTGGAAGAGGAAATGAATTAGAAAATTCTGAGTTTTGATTTCATACTTTCTAAATGGAGGGAGGAGGATAAATTTGAATTCAAATTAACCCAAATTTGGGCTAGGGGAGGGGGCGGCATCTATGGGGGAACTAAGGGAGGAATTAATTGATGCTTATGTGGCAAGTGGAAAGAGAAAGGGAGGAGAGAGGGGCCGGCCAAACCAAGGTGGGGGAATTAAGGATTTACTAATTAATTGTGGGCCCCATAGGATTAACTCTTGATTTAAATCAAATCTGAAATTAATTCAGATTTTGATTTATTGGGAGAGTTTCCTAATTGAATTTGCAAATAGGGAAAGAGTTTTGAATTTCAAAATTGATTGAATAGCAATTAAATCCCTTTCCTATTTGTGGTGATGTATTTTAGGAAAGAACTAATGAGGGGGTTTGAATTTTGAAATTCAAAATTCAAATATGGGAGAGAAATTTGAATTTGAATCTGAAATCCAAAATTAGGTAGTGTTAATGTAAGGAGAGAAGAAAAAGGAAAGGGGATCAATAGGGGGGGCCGACAACATGCATAGAGGAAGAGGGGTTTGAGGAGGGAAATTAATGCTCCTTAATGCATCAACTCAGTTTAGGAAAAAGGTGAAGAAATCCAATCTAATTTAATATTAAATTAGATTCAAATTTTGAAAATTTTCCTAATTTGGCGTAGTCAATTTAGGAAGGTTTTTTTAAATTCAATTTTTGAATTTCAAAAGGACGAAATCTCTTCCCAAAATTCACCCACCTTGGGTCTCTCCTCTCAATAACTCATAAACAGATCAAGAACAAAAAAACTAACATTTTACTCATCATTCACCATCTCTACTACAAAGACTTGGCCTCTATAAATAGGCCTCCATGAAGAAGAAAACACAAAGACAAACATGCCTTCCGGACTACAACTCTCTACATTCCCTCATAGGGGTACAATGGTCAAACACAACTAAAATAATAAAACTAATACAAAAACACAAAATAGAAAAACATAAAATAGCTCATAAATGAATGCTCCTGATCGTGGCCATCGATCTGCGATGTCTCCTATGATAGACGTAAGGGTGTAAGTGAGTCAAGCCGGCTCGTGAGCCGGCTCGAACTCGACTCGTTAACAAGCTCGTGAGCCTAGCTTATCGAGCTTCGAGCTCAAGCTCGAGCCTACAATCGAGCTCGTATCATAAACGAGCACGAGTTCGAGCTCAACCCGACTCAACTCGAAAGCTTATCAAGCTACTCGATATATATATATATATATATAATCTTATTTTTTTATAATATCAAACGAGCTCGATCTCGAGCTTTTCAAACGAGCTCGAGCTTAATATTTTCTAAATGAGTCGATCTTGAGCCCACTAATCGAGCTCGAGCTCATTAAGGATTAAACAAGCCAGGCTTGATAAGGCAAATACTCGACTCATTTACACTCCTAGATAGACGTGCTGGAATCGTTTACTGATGTCCTCATCAGTTTTAAAGCCCAAATCTTGTTAACAGGAAAGTACAAACCTGAATGGTAATATAAAATATGCCCTTACTTAAGAAACACTTGAGCCTTGCATGGTACAACATAGTTCATTTAGGTCCCTCCCTTCCCTCCTATAACCCTACCCTACCTCACTCCATCTCTTTCCTTGAGCCTCCCTCCAACCCCCAACGCCTCTGCATATGCTCAGCCTCTACCCTTTTTCACAAAATCTTAGCATTATCCCGACTGATTGGCCACGGCCATTTGAGTCCTTTGCCATCCTTTGCTCCTAAGCGTGAATGCTGCTAATTCTTGGAGTAAGCTCAGCTATATGATCATTCACAGCAGCTGCACTGGAAGAACATTTCACAAAAGACTCATGGTAATAGTGTATCAACTATCCAAGCCCAAAAGTAAAAAAAGAAACTGACGAGAAGCTTAGCACAAGACGAAAACAGCAGCACATAACAAGTCAAAATTAATTACTAGGAACAAATTTTGTTTTGGCAGTGTTTCTGTTAATTAAACAAACATAAGTCAATAAGCATTGCTGTTACCTGAGTTGCTCTTATTGAGAATATATCAGGATGATATTCCTCGTTGAACAATTCTGGAAATCTTTTCCGTATTCTTAAAGCTAGATGATAAAGTTCGTCTTCTCCTTTAATTATTAGCTCCCCACCTTTCAGTCTGCCTTTCCAGGGAGATTGCCAACCAGACAACCAGGATGGAATTTTCTGCGGAAGGCTCTTTTCTCCACGTTTTGCTTCATTAAGCAGTTCATCTAAATGAATTGCCAATTGATCCAACTCTTTAATCCGCTTCTTGGTGGGAGAACGAGTTCCATGCCTTGCCTACATTATCAATTTAAGGTAGTCACAAAGATTGTTCGATTTACAACTGGAATAAAAAGGAAACAATCAATGAGAAACTAACAAAAATTAATGCAAAAAAGTAATGGAAAACTAGAAGCATCATTACATTTCATAAAATTTATACATCATTAATTAGTTAATTATATTATTATTTGCTTAATTAAAGATTTCATGTTAAATTTAATTATCATTAAATATTCCATAATTACATCTCATTTACTTTAGCATATTTATTTGAACTGTAATTTCAATTAAATCTATTAAATTTGTTGAATATGGGTTTTCTATGTTAATTATTCATTAATTAATTACTTATAATTATTACTTTTTAGTGAAGGAAGTTAAGCTTGACTGATTAAGTTGTTTGCATGCAATTTGATATATAATATCATAAATGAATGCTATAATATCCTATATCTATATTACTTATTTATGGAACTGCCACCAACTTAAATACTAGTTGGAAGGAAATTTTTTAGCTTTATTTTTAAATTTGGTTGCTGCTTTGACTTTTTTTCATGTCATTTCATTTTATATACATAGAAAATGATATAGAAAATGAAATCAGTAGTAAAATGCTAAAAAAATGACAAGATAGTGAGTTTCATCATGAAACCGATTTGGAAGGATTTTATGTCAAGCTACAAGTGTCATCAAGTTTAAGCACTTCCTTGAATTCTCATTTAGTGATATCTTTCTATCTCAATCTCTTAATAAATTTTGTATTTATGTTCAATTGTATATTTTCAAACTTGAATTATGGAGGTCAACCTTAGAGTCTAAAGGTTTTAGTTTTGAGTAGATCTAAAACAATATATTGAGTGAAATTTTATTAGTAATAGATCTAGTTGGGAGATTGTGACTTTGGGTGATCAAGTCATTAATAAGAGTACACATTTTAGATATCTTGAGTCTATTGTTCAGAGTGATGGTGAAATAAATGGGGATATTATTAGTATAATTCAAGTTGGATGGTTGAAGTGGAGGAATGCATCATCGGGCTTGTTGTGTGATAGAAAAGTCTCCCTCAAACTTAAGGAAAAATTTTATAAGATATTGGTGAGACCTGCAATACTTTATGGTGCAAAATGTTGCCCAATAAAAGAGAATCATAATATTAAGTTAAGTGTTGCAGAGACAGGATACAAAATGAGCATATACGTGAAAATGTTGAAATAGCTCCACTAGAAGATAAAATTAAAGAGAGTCGCCTTAGATGGTTTGGTAACATAAAACAGCGACCTTCCGATGACCCAGTTAGAAAAGTAGATGTATTAAATTTGGCTTATGTTAAGAAAGGTAGAGGTAGACCTAAAAAGACTTGGCTAGAAAATATTAGAAATGACATTTCTTTATCAGATTTAATTATTTAAATGAGAATTTGACTCTTAACATGACACAGTGGAAAAAAATGATTCATGGAGCTGACCACACATAATGGGACAATGGATGGATGTTGTTGTTGTTGTAGTATAATAGAAATTAACTGTAATGAATTGTTAAGTGACAATCTTAGATCATTATCAAATTATTATAACACTTAAAAGATTTTATTTTATAACCTTATTTGTGCCAAGTTTTGGAGGTCCTCAAGAAACTCTTATTATAAAACTTGGTTGTTGGTGCAATTGTTGTATCAAAAGTGGGTCATCTTCCCCTTTAAGAAATATGGTGTAAATATTTCATTACCAACATGGATGTAGATAGATGCGATGTTGAACAACATAAATATAGATTGTGTTCATTTTCTAGTAAATTTTCATATTTACTTGTATGTTTGAATGGTTATGTGTTGCAAAAGTGGAGCTATTAGCTATCAATTCTTTAAATAAACTCCTAAAAGGTAAATTACTTGATGCCATTGGTATTATTGTTGAAAGTGATAATTATAATATCATCCAAATTCTTCAATTGTACAGCAAAGACAAGAAGTTGGATGATAATAGTGATGAGGATCATGATTTATTTTTTGGGAATAATTTTAATAATGTCGTTTTTCATCATATAAGACGACAATGTAATAAGTTAGCACACTTTTGTGCTAACTTAGCCTTGTCCTAGGAATTTTTTTGGGAACTTTTTTCTGAGAAGAATCTACCTAATTCTTTCGTTCAATTGTTGAAGAGAGAATGTAATATGGTAGTTTCTACTCATTAGCTTGTATCTAGGTTTCCTTTTTCTTATTTGCTTTAATATATGCTTTTTAGCATTCTTCAAAAAAAAAAAAAGAATGGTTATGTGTTGATTCAAGAACTAATGATATCATTCTCTAAAGTTAAGTAAATTATATCTATCCTACTTAATAAGTTTCTACGCTCACACTCTTAGCATATATTATTTTATATCAACCTATATATTTTGTGTGCTTTTGACTTTTGAGTTTTGATGTTTGATGATTTAATTATCATAGCATGCGTACTGGTGTTAATCATCTATATTTGTTGAATATTCATAGTCACTCTCTTTATCTTTTAATCATTTAGTTGAGTGTTATAGCATATAGATTGGGCTTAATATTTACCACTCACTTTGTAGAATTTACATCTTCTAAACATTGTAATCTGCACTTATATGCTTATGTGTTTAGCTTGACTAATTATTTCATTATATTCAGTGTTTATCCTAAGAGTTTGAGTTGGGAAGAACTTTGCATGAAATTTTAACAATATTTGTGTCGCCCCCTTCCTCCCTCCATATCTCAGAATGCCTTTAAACTAACACTTGCATGTTATGAAATCTATTTTCTTCAGCTTAAAGTATGAGAAGCACTATGGATTCTAATAGTAAGAAATTAATAATTATTCCTTATGTTGTCAAAAAAATAAATAGTATTTGCCATTTTTATAGCAATCCCTATAATGGTAATCATAGGAATTCTCTTAAAAAGCTAAATGAGTTATATGATAGAAAATATAGCAAGCTCAATAAGTAGGAATAACTATGATTAACTAAGTCACACAAAATGCTAAGTCTAGAGAAATAAATTTGTCCATTAATTTTAGAAACATGAAGAAATAAAAATATAATGGCTCTGCAAAGAATAAGATGGAGTAGGAAGTAATCGAAGGATATAGAAAAGGCGAGATGAAATGGTGTTCAGGAGAAGCATTTCACCCCTTAAAATTTGATTTAATCTAAAAATAACCCTAAATAATAACATAAACCATTTACATTACAAATATGCCTATGATTACACCCCTTCATTACTAAACTAACCCCACTTCACCACATATAATGTGTAAAATGGAATCCCTACCCATTCAGTCAACCATCTACATAACTCCTCACTACATCCTCCCCCTCTCTCTCTCATCTCTTTCTTTGCATTTAACTCTTCCTAAAAATGGATTCTAACTCTAACTTTCTCATTCCTCACCTCGTCAATAGGAATCTCTTGGTAGCCTCTTTCAATGTTAATCTACTTATTTTTATCTGAATTTAAACAATAGATCATGAATTTTTTTTAAAATTAGAATTAATTTTGGATGAATAATTATCACCTAAACAAAGTAATCGCCAATTGAACATTCCAAGTTGCTCATAAAAGAAAAACATAATTTAAGCTTCGTTTGGTTATCCTCTACCTTTTCTAAAAGGTAGTTTTAAAATTGTTGTTTGAGATAACGAAGTTTTTTAATGGAGAAGTAAATACCCTAAATCTTTTGAAAATAGTAAAAAAATACAGTTCCTTAAAAAGCATTTATGCATAAGTCTCACAAACAAACAACACCCCAAAAAATTTTTTGTCGTTTCCAAACAGAGAAAGCAAAAAAAACCTGAATCAAAAGAGGCCTTAGTTGAATTTGGATGGTCTCCCTACTGACACTGGTTATCTTATAATATTAATTGTTGCTCCCCTGAATAATCTAAGATACAAAAAATTCCATCTGCAAAAAGATCACACTAAACTTGTTTACATAATTTTACACAAACAAGAATTGTCAGGTTATCATCGAGGTCTTGCTCCTTGTGATTCGATAAAAAGATAAATTGGATGGAATATAACATAGAAAAGGCTGTTGAATTTTGTTAGTGCAGTTATCTATTTGCCCACCTAATGTGGAGTCTTACATCTATCACTCATGTAGCCAACATGTTTATCACTAATCAAATAATTCATGAAATATCAATATTCTAATCCGAGGGGAGGGGCTTAGTTGATAAAGATTTTGAATTTGAAAATGAATGCCAAGGAATTGAATATTGACCATATCAAATTTGTTTCTCCAGCACTCAATATTCCTTTAAAGAATAATAATAAGGATAGTATTGTTATATTGTATCAAAAGCGGGAATATTAATTGACAAAGCAATGAATATTCATAATTTAGTTGATTTATTACAAGTGTTTATTTTTTTAGAAAGAGATGGCTACTGAGGACAAAACAAATTTATTAATATATTAACACTATGTAGCTTAAGATCTCAGCTAGCATCTCTATTTACAGAAATGACTTTCACAAAGGGGAACTTACAGTCAGACTCAGCAAATAAATGATGATTGCTGCCAAGTATAACTTATTTATGTTTTAAACAAACATTGTACCAAAGTATTGAAATAGGTCCAAAGCACCCTAACATTAAGTTAAGGAGAGTGGGATACTTTATGGCTTTGTCCAAGATAAAATGAATTCCAACAAATATCAATGTCTACCCAAAGATAATTTTGATGTAATAGTACTATTCTAGCAATGCATATCAATCGATGCAGTTTGTTGGGTGGACCAGCAGAACACGAGGGGATCTCTTTTCATATTAGCATCTATCAAAGAATACTGTACTAGCAAATTTCCAAGTGTAATTTTAATGTTAAAAACATAAAAACTATTCAAGCAAACGGCAAATATTACCACTAGATTTAAGTGGATAGGATTACACCCCTCTGGGATAGTGGAAGGAACATAAGAACCAATTGTAGTTTCTTTACCAGCTCCGTACCTGCAAAATTGAGAGAGCCATTGGTATGCTGAAGTGAACAAATGTAAACTGGTAACCAATTTTTATAGCAGTTAAAATCATATACCAACAAAAGAAAACACAGGGAAAAAAAATGGAAAACAAAGAAAGATGGATTACAAGCAAAAATAAAGGCAGATAAATAAAAAATCATATGACGAAATATTTTAACACTCAGCGTCAACAACACGTAAAGTTTAAATGCATCAATCAGATAGAAACACCATTTTTTCCACTATAGCAAGATCTAATCACGAGAAAAATGTCAAGGAATTTCTCCGAAGAAGAAAAAAGGGGAATAACATCCTCCATTATAGGGGAAGGAGAAAGACCTGGAGACGGTGGAGAGGTGCTGGCGAACGTCGAAGCTCTCATCGGTAGCAAAGGAGGTAGCGGCCGCGGACAAAGAGGAGCAGAAGTAGAAGAGGAGAAGGAAGACAAGGGTAACGCTCACGTAGAGAGTCATGCTTCGGCAGTAAGCAAGGAGAAGATCTTCCTTGCCGCGAGAGCGTGAAATGGGCTCAAGAGCTCTCCCGCATCCCCAGCTTTGCTGCGGCGACAGTCGGCGCCTTTAGGGGCTGTTTGGTATCGGATTTACAGCGGGATTTAAGTCGGATTTACGCTAAATCCAGCCAAACAGTTTTTGTGCGCGCGTTAAATCCCGGGATTCAGTAAATCCCGGATTTACGGATTTACAGCTTAAATCCGGGATTTAGTAAATCCGAGGGGTAGCCGGATTTAGTAAATCCGAGCGGGATTTATCCGAAGAAGCGCGCGAAAGGAGAAAGTTACCTTCACAGCCAGCGAGCTCCCGTTCTTGCTTCCCGTCTAGAATA
>NW_021320015.1:616209-648321 GCF_001605985.2 Dendrobium catenatum | reverse complement strand
AATGCAAGCTCATAAGAGAAGGTATCAATAGATGTGGTGGCATAGGATGATACGAAGAAGAAGAGTTTGTGATAAATTTTTTATTATAAAAAGCTGTTTTAAAAAAGAAATAAGAAAGTCATCCCAAACTAAGGTTTCGTTTGGTACGGCCTTTTTATCGCTTATTTAAGCAACTTCTTACAAAAATTTTATTTTTTGTAAATTTGTGTACTATGAAGCTGCTTTAAGAAACAGAAAGAAAGCTGTCCCAAACAAAACCTAGTCCAAATCTCTTCCAAATAATCATATTTAGGGTTCGTTTGAGAAGGCTTTCTTACTGCTTCTTAAAACAATTTTTTAGTACAAAAATTTTAATTTTTATACTAAAAAATTATTTTAAGAAACAATAAAAAAACTGTCACAAATGAAACCTAAACCCCCTCTTCATGATTTTACCTTAAATTTTTGTACATAACGGCGTTCCACAAATTTAACTTAAATAGACAGAGTCTTATGACCTCCCTACTTGAGCGAGCACCAGTCCCAAGTATGAAATATTTATTAATATTAATTAAATATTATATGCTAATTAAAAAAATTTGCTACCGATGAAAGCTATGATAGATAGCTTTACATTTCTATAAGTTAATTAAAAAAATTGCTACTAATACTAAAAATGTGCGTCTTGCATTTATTAATCCAGAAGCAAAAAAATAAATTATAATTATCTGTGTAATCTTCTATTACAAAATTTCTATCTATTAACAAAATGAGCACAAAAATGAACTAATTTACTACAAAGTCTAATTACAATAAAGAGGACCCGCTGGAATTGTTTACGGAAGCCAGGATAAGGAGCTTCAGCCGGCCTATCCATCCACCTAATGCTGGCCATACCGATGAGAGAGAAAACGTACAGCTGCCAGCCTGTCAGAGCCGTGCATGTTAATAAAAGATTTGCTACCACTTAGAGCATCTCCAAGGAACGCAAACAAGGTATGGCATAGCTGGGTCGCTCCAGCCAATCCTCAAATCTTTCGTCATTTATTTTCGGGTGAATAGTGCGACGCTAATATTGGCGGTGAACTGTTCACCTATACTATTTTGATTTTCGGGTGAATAATGCGACGCTAATAGTGATGAAGATGAAAACTAATTTAGAGGACGTTGCATTCTACGAAAAGATAAAATGCGTTATGCAAAACGTTCAAGAATACTTGTTGCAGCCAACCATGAGAGATAAATTGTGGTTAAAATCAGTAAATTTTAAACTCCTCCCAAGTTTCACTAAGTTTCCTGTAAATATATAATTGTTTAAACATTTAGGATGTGTTCTCCAATTATTTATATGTCGAATGCCAAGAAGAATCATTCTTTTGTTAAACAATTATGTAAAATAATATTTTTGGATTTTTTTAAAAAATTTTAATGTAAATATATAGTTGTTTAAGGTTTAGAGTGTATTTTCAATTTTTTGATGATGTAATTAGAAAATTTATGTTGAAAATGTATTTATTTTTCATAATATATATTGTGTATTGTTGTTTATTGTTGTGTGTAGGCTTAGATACAAGCAATACATAGCAATACACAATAATACAAAACAAGTATCAGAGAAAAAAGCTAAATTTTCAACTATATATTATTGTGCATTGTTGCGTATTGTTGTGTATCGCTCTGTACAAACCTAATACAAGTTTATCGTAATACATATTATTGTATTTACTCATTTGAAACTTTTTTGAGTTTGTACATCGCAGTATATTAGGGAAATTATGTTAGCCATATATTTATTTTTCTTAATACACATTGTGTATTATTATGTATTGATGTGTACAAACTTAGATACAAGCAATACAAAGTAAAATATAATAATACACAATAATACAGAGCATGAACACTTAACAAATAGTGTGGAGAATGAATACAACAAAATGAGAGAATCTTTTTGTTATGCCCCTAATTTGGAAGATCATATACCTAGATAAAATGAGATATGATGAAGAAATATGAAATCATGCTGTGCACTTAGTACTGACTAAAGAAAAGTTCATAGAAAATAATTAAAATAGTAAAATTAACCAACTAAAATGACTAATATTTTATTTATTTAATAAAGCTCATGCAAGAGTACAATAAAAAAAGTGAAACAAAATCTAAATGCAAAGAAAAATGCGATCGATAAACAAAATCCCCTAAGTAACTATTATTTATTAAAACATAAACTCCAAAGTAATCAAGTGTGAATAATTATGAATAATAAAGAAACATGAGTAACAATGTACTAGCATAGTGATCAAATTATCAAGTTAGAGTCACGTGACATTGCATAAATGACAAATATCATCTTTTCTAAGATGATTTTCAAGTAATATGGAATGAGATTATGTCTATCACTACAGGAAATTCAGCTATTACCGGCGGCCTAGACCGACGGTTGTCTAGCCGACGGTAATAACGGTGGTTTAACCGCGGTTTTTTAAGAATATGCCGCCGGAACTAGCGGCGGTCATGAAACAGCCAGATTAACCGCCGGACTTAAATATTTCCGGCGGCGACAACCGCCGGTGTTAAGTGATTTTATTACTGACGGCGTAAG
The DNA here is from genome assembly GCF_001605985.2 of Dendrobium catenatum. Classification (NCBI taxonomy): domain Eukaryota; kingdom Viridiplantae; phylum Streptophyta; class Magnoliopsida; order Asparagales; family Orchidaceae; genus Dendrobium; species Dendrobium catenatum. The sequence goes on along the minus strand of NW_021320015.1, from coordinate 645,743 downwards.
CCGCCGGAAAACCGTCGGTAAAAGCCCTAAAATGAACCAGCCGGAGCCTCCCATTTCATTTTTTTCTTCCCTTCTCTCTCTTCGCCCACGCTCCGTCGTCGCCTCCGCCAGCCTCTCGCGCGATCGAGCAGCTTGACAACCACCGACGACTTCACACCGGCCGCCGACCCCACACCGGCCGCCCTCGAGCTCTCACTGCAAGGCCGTTTCATCATATATGATCACATGTGTTAACAAACTATAATCAATACAATTCTATTCTAGTATATTTATATGCAATCACATCTAATTATAATCATGATCTTTACATATTTAAATACGACTTATCAATCATTAATTATTTTCAATTTATATATATTTACATATTTAATAATTTTTATCTGAAACTAAAAAAAATAAATATCAACTTCAAAAAAATACAATAATTTTGTATATATTAGGCTTGATGTTGTTGTTGTCCTTCTAAAATATAAGAAGTCCAAGTTACAAAATAGGAACAACCAACTGATAACTCTTTCTTAGAAGAGAGTTCTTTCACATCTAACATAATTTCCTTGTGCACTAAGATCCCACATGGAACTCAAAAATGATTAAACTGGAACTCAAAAATGGCTAAATAGGTTGGAATCCTTGCCCCTCCAAAACAAAATTTGAACTGATTTCATAAGTCTTGAGCTTGGTAGCTTTGCATGCTTCACTACAGGAAATTTAAGTATTACTGGCGGCTATAACCGCCAAAAATCGTTTCCTACACGGTTTATTCCGGCGGTTTTTGAACCGCCAGAAAGCTGTCGGTTTTTTACAAAACCGTCCGAAAAAACCGCCGATAATGTCTGAATTTCCTGTAGTGCTTTTATGACTTTATGAACAGTGTAACAGCTATCAGCTTAGTTTTTTTTTTTTTTTTTTTTTTAATTGAATTGCTTTTTTTTTTTTTTATACCATTAATTGAATTGCGTTAGTTTTTCATTAATTCTCTCTCTCTCTTTTTTGGTCTACTGAGCAATTTAATCACAATTATTAACATATTAGGGGTTAGAATATGCTTTGAACGTGAAACGTTTGATTGGAATGAAAGGCCTACCCCAAAGCTCTTTTTAAGTTTTTTAAGTTACATCCCCTCCCTTTCATTACGAAGGGCCAAAGCAAAGAAAATTTATTTTGTGCGGATCCGAACGACATCATGAGACCAACTAGAACGCGCCGCATCACTTTTTTGTTCGGTACTGATGTACCGGGTGACGTGATGCGCTTTAATTGATCTCCGGACCGTCCGATGTCTGCATAGAATAATTTCTCCAAAGCGGAAGGCATGAGACTAGTTAGGACCTCACATGCATCATGACCCAGAATATCTCATACAGCAGGCTTTCCATGTAAAAGCCCTTATAATTGCAATTGCAAAAGAAGAAGCAAAGCAAAGCATGCTGATTCTGAATCTAGAAAGATAAATGACAGCATAAGCTAATACCATCTACCATCATATATCTACAACTGCAGCAAATTACCATAGAAACTGTCCTTCAGATTTAAATCATAAATCCTCCCCATATTCAGGGAAAATTATTCCGTGCGGCGTCCGGATTCATACGGAGGCGAATCTAGACGTGCCACGTCACCCAGGGCCCGATGCATCCGGGTGAGTTGGCATGTCGGGATTTGCCTCCAAACGATCGGAACACCACACGTAATAATCTCTCCATATTCAGACATATACAGCTAACTCCATTTATAACATAAAAGTCTTGATAGTAAATGATGTTTTGCCTACAACATCAGAGGAGACATGACTGTTCTTTATTACTACAGACAAAAACCACTACGACAAACCCTTCAAGAAAATAAAAAACTAACTTCTTCCCCAACTGATCAAGCAGCGCCATTCTCTTCCCCGTGCAACAAAACCTGATCAAAGTGCCAAACTCCGTGCCCCTTGCCAACCCTTCTCAGCTGGGCAACATACTCAGATATCTTCTTAATGGCCTCAACCTGATTAAAAAAACATATAAAGATGAAGAACAGGCTAACACAGGAACACAGAAAACTAAAGAATACATGACTGTTAATGAATATGTTGAATATGTCTAGATGGGAGTACGGCTTTGTTTGGGGCGACTTTCTTTCTACTTCTTAAAGCAGCTTTTTAGTAAAAAAATTTAATTTTTGTACTAAAAAGCTGCTTTATGAAGCAGTAAAAAAGCCGTCCCAAACGAAGCCTAAATCTTTCTAAGCAAAAAAGGAAAAGAAAAAAGAAGGCTTTACCTGCTCTTCAAGGAACTCGCTTTCAATGAACTCTGTCGTGTGAGGATCGTTGAAGCGTGCTGCTACCTGTTCATTCATATAATCTACGTCAGGATACAATTCTTGATCACAAATTATCATTAGAGAAAGACAGAATAAGGATCCTCACACTGTGTGTATTAAGGAGCTTCTCATTTACAAGCCTCTCAAGCGACAAGGCTAACTCCATCGCTGCAGCCAAGGTAGAGGAATTAGTCAGTATCATACTGGAGTAAATCACGAATTTTAGAAGCAAAAGGAGACGATTGTTGTTTGTTCAGAATAACTAGTCATCAGCAACATAGTCTAAATTTATGCTATAGATATTACCAACAGAAACACCATAGAAATTGTATTAAAAAAAAGGAAAGAAAAACGATCCAGGGAGATTAATCGTAAAAACAATAAAAAGGAAAACTTTTAGCAATTGCCTAAAAATTCTGGTAATAAAGACTAAAAAATACTATAGAATCATATAATAAATTAGCTAAAGAATCATATAATAAAGAATTTTTTTATTTTTTCAAGGGCGGCAAGGCCTTAAGATGGATCCGCCCATGAACATAATTCTAGAGTTCAAACAAAAAATGTGCATATACATATAATATTTTTAACATATCATCATCATATTAGCAGCATCCCAACTATTTGAGATCAGCCTTATAAATTATCATTTTTATTGGTTATTAACTATTAAGTGCTTTTTAGATAAACTAAACTTTTATCTATGCTATCTTAGGTGTATCCTTTTCTCTCCTATTCATCTAACATCATTGTTATCAACCTAACTAATAGGCGAAGTTATTTTTTGAAAGTAATTTGTAATGGTCCCATTTTTACTCATTTTGAGCGAGAAAATAAAATATTCACTTTTAAAATATTTTGAAAGTGTTTGTAGGGTTTAAAAATCTATGTATGTTTCTAATTACATCCAACAAAATTATAGTATCTAATAAACTAAGTATTCAATACCCAGTATATAAATCCTTAATAACTTAAATATTCTCTAGACAAACATCTTGTTGCCTTAGTGCGCACAAAATAGATTCTCATGAGTATTAGACCAGCTGATTACTCCAAGTCAATAGAAATCATATAAAGATTTTTTATTTATTATGTATATTTTTATTAATTAGCTTAACACAAATATTATTTTCATAGCACATCTTCATCATAAAACAAAAATGTTTCTCCATAAAAATCAATACTGTAGTAATTTTCTAGGACTTGCTGCATTGTTCTCTCCTGTTGCTTCAATGTATGAAATTTAAATTGTAAAATTTGATATCATCAACTCTTACAGCATAATTAAAAACAAATAAAATCTCTCGATTAAATGGAAAATTAAAAAAAGAAAATAATTTTAATCAAAATCACTCTCATAAAACATGAAAATGAGTATTTCTCATGAAAAAAGAAAATATATATTACCATAAAGAGCATCGCCTTTCTCCTCATGATTGAACTCAGTTAAGGGCAGCAGAATAGACTGGAGCTTTACTCTACCTCCACGCTTGTTCTGTAACAAGCATAGCATAAGATATTAGTGGTCAAAGTTGTCCCTTTAATGAAAAAGTGGCATTTTAGAGATTCACAAGTCACCTGATACTTCATCAACTTCTCAGCATGTTCTCTCTCCTCCTCGCTCGATTCCTTAAAGAACCTAACCAACCAAAACTCTTCAATAGATAATAACAAAGAAGAAAAGAGTAAAAAGATGGATTTGTGAGCTTTTGCTTACTTGGCCATGCCTCTGAGAGCAACATTGTCCCGGTCGAAATACGCAAACATAGCATGGTAAACGTACGAAACGTTGTATTCGACGCTGAAAATTGAAAATAAGATATATGTATCAGATATAAGGAAGGTTGAAGGTAAAACAAATCAGGTCAGCTCCAAAATCGTGAAATGTTGCGGATAGCCTACAGGGTAAAGCGGACAAAAAAACAGGAATATATTAATATACGATCTAGCTTTTAATACTACTGGTATACGATCCCAATCTTTCAATCTTACAAATATGCCACTTGTGAGTTGTTATCAATCTAAACAGAATATTGTGTTAAATTCTTTAGAAAAATAAAACCCTATGTCCACCTTAATTCATTTTTAAGGATAGCAATTTATCCAAAATTATATTTTATAAAGTGAGGACACGATAATTATAAATTTTCAGAAAAATCAGTAAATAGAGTCAAATGGAATGGATGACTAAGGTATTTTTTCGAAAAAGGAGCAACAGATCAACAATATCAATGTTGGGAAGTGAATCACTCGATAAAACAAACAAGAAAAGAAAACAGTGGAAATAATTACTAGGATTTAACGTGGAAAAACCAGAAATCAGAAAAAAAAAAAAAAATCCAAGGAGCCACATCACACCAAGAAATTTATTATGAAAGTTGAGAGAAATTGTATAGATCTATTTCTCTCTCGCTCTCTCTTTATCACACTTTACTCAACTCTTCATTCTCTTCATAGAATAGACAAAGATGCACACTTAAGTTAATCTAAGGGACACAACCCTTCATGTTAAACATGAAAAATGAGAATTTAAATTGTCCAGCCCGATTTGAAGTGCCGCAGGTGTAATAACATGAAATTTATGAAAATAATTTTAAAAGAAAATTATGAAAATATGGGTTGGAGTGATTCGGCGTATGCATGATAGTGCAAAGGCACCGGGAAAGCTCCGTCACGATGCTGAGCTCTCTGTTCTACAGTAACTCTGAGAGCAGCATGCAATGATGTGACACTAGATACAATGGTGTTGGGCACTGAAAAACATATGTTGATATAAATTTCTCCACCACCATCTCACCCATCCCCATTCCATCTGCTTGTTGGGGAAGGAAGAAGAGAGAAAGAGAGGAGAGGGGGAGAAGATAAAGAAGATAGAAGAAGCCATTTGAGTAATTTTTGCCCGTCAATTATGTTCTGAAATTTCTTCTAATCGAGGTAGGTAATCCGAATCCTAACTTTGTTTTCAGAGGTTTAGTGTTTCAAGAATTTAATCTTCCCAAATTAATAAAAGTGTATTTTTCTTCTGATTTACTGTACATTTACCGTATAACTTTTTGTATATGATATATATAATTCTTATGAGTATTATGATTGTAATATTATTGAATTTTAATGGGTAAATTAATAGTTATTATTTTCTGAAGCTAATAAATGATATATAAATTGTTAGGCACTTTATAGCATTTTATGGATGATATTATGCTGCATTGAGAAAACGATACAACTAATATATGACGGATGAGGTACGTATTTACATGTAAGAAAGGAAGGCTTAGTATAAATAAGATAATTAATATAAGTTAGCTATTAAAATGTAATAACTATACATGAGGGTAGAGCGACAGACTTTTAAATAAAAAGTTTATGGTATAATCCTGAATATTAGCCTATAATTGTTTGACTTAACTATGTCGACGGGTAGAGTGTGATGACTCTTAATGATTTATTGAAAGCCACATGTTAATTGATTTAAGATTCATAACTAATGATGGCTTAGATGAAGACTGATGACTAAATGTGAAACAACTAGGGTTAAAGATGTTGAAAACTTTATATAAAAATTAGATGCCCTATATTGTTATTTATAATTACATTCATGATTACATTTACATGATAGTGCATGAACTGATTGATAGATTAAACTGATATAGAATTGATTGAACTAGTATTAAAACTAATAAAATATGACATCATATAACAAATATATTTAGAGACATTGATAGACATATTGATACTTATAGACATTGATAGACATTTTTATATAGTACACTGATATGGTATATTGATAGATAGGTAAACATGACATATCATTGATAAAAAGCATATGATAAAATCTTTGGCATAAATATAATTGATGGATAATCAGAATATATTTTATTGTACCGCACCTGACATTGTTTTATGAACTTTTATTAATTTTCTTATCTATTAATAGATTCCTATATTTCTTGAGATATATTTATTTTACTGATCATATTGATTTATATTAATATACTGATATTGATTGTTGATTCATATCAATACTATTGATTTTATACTGATTGAGATGTGCATGCATATTGATATTATTACCTTGTATTGGAAGTTTTGATAGTTTTGATTGATTGTTAGACTTTGTAAGTTCATTACATGAATTTGATTGATTTTAAATTTAGGAAGAGGACCAACCGAGTGAGATTGATCATAGTTAAATTTGTATGTTTAGTTTATCATTATGTATTTTATGTTATTTATTTATAACCATAAGGGTTGTAATTAAGGGATTTATATGTTTAACTTCTAGTTATTGTAAATAGATTTTGATTAGTAATGTATATGTTAGCAGATTATTTGATATTGATATTTTTGTTGGTTTAGTCAAATAAAGTGAAATTAATAGCTCTAATAGATTAATTAGAAGACATAAAATATATAATTCTTCTAATTTAAGTCTTGGGGCCATCACAGCAGTGTTGGATTTTGGAGCGCCACAATGCTCTACTCTTTATCTTTGAGCCATTCTTGTAGTATCGTGGTGCTGCAACGTACAACATTACGGTGCTTTGCTCTTTGTCACCAACCAGTGACTACAATGTCATAACACTTGAGTATTCAACATCGTTGTGTTATACGACAGTATGGAAAAAAATTCGGGGCAAGGTCCCCAAACCCAAATAAGGGGAGGCGTCCCTACAAAATCTCGACAAGCTCGACTAATATAATTAAGGCCCGAGTCAATAATACAACCAAATTGATAGACACAATCAGGTTCTATACAAAACTAACATAAAGAGTACCAAAAGAACTCATGGCTTTATTGTGGCTAGCTAATGTAAGAACTATTAGGCCAAAAAAATCAATTTTGGATCACCTTAATCATGTAATGAATCCTCTACACATTTAGATTTAATAGGGCCCATAAAATAAAGATCAAACTAAAGTAATAAGGTTCAAATTAAAAGTGCGCCAAACCTTCAAGTTCATATATTGCATTCTTCTAAAAAATAATTTAATAGCTACAAGACACATCCTTACCATAAATTGGTGACATGCTCGCCCATATTTTTTCATGCTTATGTGTATATAAGGGGTGTAATCGAGCGAAGTTGCCTTATGAGCCGTGTCAAACTCAACTCACTGACGAGCTCACGAGTCAAGCTTATTTGACCCGTGAGCTTGAGGCAATAATGTATAATATAAAGTCAACCTTGATCTTACTTTACTCATTAGCTCAATTAAAAACTTTAAATTCAAAATTTTCTTTTATATTGGTTAACCTCATTTGCTATCAGTTTCATGCACTCCCTTTCTTCTCAAAACATTGTTAGACTCATTTATGCCTTCTACAGTGAACTATTGACACAATTTCCTTTAGACCCATAGATGCCTTCTTCAACGAAGACATCAAGTCCCAGCTTTCGCCAAACCCTTTAATGCCTTCTACAGCAAACTCCAACCAATGACCCATTGATGCCTTATATAATCTCTTCAATATGTTCTCCCATTCAAGTCTTGATGTCCCATCACAACATTCTCCAACGATTTCTTCTCATTGTCATTCTCATTTTTTTTGGAGAATGGTCAAAGTGTAAATATCAATTTTTGACACGACCCAAACCCGACACGGAAAAATCCGGGTTTGGGTCGACCCGGTTAGCAAACGGGTCTGGTTCGGGTTGACTAAGAAACCCGATAATGACTGGAAATGACCTGAAAATGAGTATGCCCGTTTCTGTTGCCCAGTGTGCCCGCCTTGCCCGCGAAATGACTCGATGCGTCGAGTCGCAGTCCCAATCATGTCACTGGCAGTCTCTCTCTGGCGACTGGCGCTGCGTCGCTTCGCAAAACATGAGTCTCGACGTTTGCGTGCTGCAGCCGTTACCGCCTGTTGCTGTGCCGCTGCTACCACGCCGCCGAGACCGACTGGCGCTGCAGCTATGCCGTGCTGCCACTGCTGTGCTGTTGCTTCCGCTGTTGCCGCCTGCGGCTGTGTCGCCGTTGTGCTGCCGCTACTTGGTGACCGGAACCCGCTATTTTCAAAATTTCGTGTCTTATCGTGTTGACCCGAACCCGATTCGGGTCAGGTTCGGGTCCAAAGAATTGGCCTGATACTTGTTTCAGTTCGTGTCCGGGTCGGGTTAGATACAGTCGGGTCAAATTCGGTTCTGACCCAAACATGACCCGCCGACACGAATTGACAGCCCTACGTGGCATTGCTAACACCATAAGAAAGTTAGCAGTTTGTGATGAATTTACGGCGGATTATTTTTTGTCAAAAATGGCAACAAAAAATTTCAATGATTTTTTTGGACAGAGTTATGGCAAAAATTGCTGCCGCAAATCCGCTGCAAGCTAAGTTATAATACAAATTAAAAAAAAAAAACTTTTTTATGTTGTTTTGTCTCTATGGCCGAGTGAATAAGGGCAATGCTTTTTTACCAGGGTTTAAATTTTAGGCAGGCTTGTGAAACCTCTCAAGTAAAAGAAGCTAAACTCTTAAACATCGAGGTGCATTTTGGTGTAATGAAAGTAATTTTGTTAAGAAACTCCGCAGTTAAGCATGTTCATCCCGGAGCAATTCTGAAATGGGTGACATACTGGGAAGTTATACCAACACGGCAAAACCATGAGGCTCTTAGGCAAAAGTAGACAATATCTATATAGTTAAGAGTTTGAGCTATTACAAATGGTATCAGAGCAATACACCAGCCGGAAGATGGAGACTAAGTGTTATGCAGGACAAAGTGCTAAATACTTTATAATATTAGTATGCTATTTTTTTCTTTAAACCAATATCAATATTTTCAAAACCACAGCATTTGAAACACTTTACACGCTTTTTAATTCAAAACTAGCAGCCCCTAGTTGTATGATGGCATAGCTTAATGTATATATTTTGCTGGTATTATAGTAAAACTTCAATTAAAATAAAAAATAATTAAGCGTAGTTTAGTGTAAAGCAATATAACAATCTACCCACAGAAAAAGTAACATAGGTCTACCATGGAAGCACCTGAGAACAAAATATCCAAAGGAAAAAAACAAAAAAAACTCAATATATAGATGAGCCTTGAACGATCTATCATTCATAACTAAAGAGATCGAATCAATGATAAAAAAGACATCGTATGATAACAGAAAAATAGCCTGAAAAAGCCTAAAAAATCATATTTAAATAAAGAGAAAGGGGTGTGGATTGAAACTTAAAACAAATAAAGAATCACTTCGACTCGTCAAAACAACTAATCAAAGAAAAAAAAACAGAGGATTAAGAATATCTCACTTAATCTGCTCGTTGATCGCAGCTTCGCATTCATCGACGTACTTCTGACGGGCGAGCGACTTATCAGGCGAAGAGGGCACGAGCGCGAGCTCATGCTGCACCTCCTCGAAGGGCTCGAACAGAAATCCGGTCAAAGCCCCGCTACGCTCGTCTCCGGTAGCAGCCACTACTCTTCCTGCTGACCCCTTCGCCATGGGAATCCTCAGGACGCCAGCCGCCGGCGGCCGCCGGCGGAGAAAAGTTGCCGGCGCCGACGCCTGAGATGAGGAAAAGTTAAGGGAAAGAGCGGAGGTAACCTGGTGAAGCATCTTCACGAAAAGTGAAAGAGAAAACTGGGAAAGTAGAAGAAGAAGCGAGAATCGGTGAGATGAATGAGTGGCAGAGGCGAAGGTTGATATAGAGGAAGAAAGAAGGGCGAAGCAGAAAGGTTTTTCTCGGTGATACAGACGACTGCGATTGTGACACGTGTAGAGTTGGTATTCATTCGATGAACGAGCGCGTGGAGGGCTCGTGTACTTGTGCACTGCTGGCCAGCCAGCGGATTGAAGGAGGTCAGCGAAACAAAAAGCGAAATCCAATTCACAGTGGGTTATAGGGATTCTAAAGAAATAATTGATAACCGTTGGATCTCCTTCATGATTCCAGCGGTATCTTGAGCGACTTACTTGCGCGAATCTCGTGGATATTTTCACGACTCTAGTTGATTAGTTACAGAAATATGTATAATTGATTTTCACAGAAATTTCCCTCTTCAAGAATATCTCATAAAAAGTAATAATAATTCGAATAAATCCAATTTCTAGCCTGGCATTTTTTGGCCGTTCTGAAAAGTATACATTAAAGTAACCATCGGGGTAAACTGTTGCTAATCAGCGCTAAGTCGCGATAAGGTATGGTCCGTTTTTTGTGGAGGTGCTATGTGTTGTTTTGTAATTTTGTGAAAAGTTATGATGTATTTATTGAAAATTTTTAGATTTGGGTATTTGTTTGGTTTATAAAGTAAAAAAAAAAAAGGAATGTAAAAGGTATAAATTAAAATATTTAATTGTAAATTGAATGCATGAAGCATATCATTTTATTTAAGTGGTGAGTAAAAATAAAAAAAAATGTTAAGAGCAATAGTACTTGTTGCATCGGCAGGACCATAGTTGATAGGATAAAGGTTTGAAAGACTGTAGTAGATGACGGAGGTCGAAAGGATCGTAGTTGGCAGGAGACAGGGGTAAAAAATACCATTGTTTGGCGAGGTAGCTTGGAAGGACCATAGTCGTCAAAAGACTAGGGTAAAAAAGATCATTGTATGGCGATGAAGGTCGGAAGGACCGTAGTAGGGGACGGATGTTAGAAGGACCATATAGTCGGTATGAGACTGTGGGTAGAAAGCCATTGTATGGCGATGGAGTTCGGAAGGACCGTAATAGGTGATGGAAGTCAGAAGGACTATAGTAGGCAGGAGACAAAGGTCAGAAAGATTGATGTATGACGATGAAGGTCAGAAGGACCGTAGTAGGCGACAGAGATCGGAAGGATCATAGTCAGCAGGAGATTGGGGTCAAAAAGATTGTAGTAGTAAGGTAGAACTCTGGGCGTCAGGTGGTGACCCAGTAGAAGTCTGAGCTTCAGGTGGTGGTCTAGTGGAGCTCAAGGTCTCAAGTGGTGGTCCGACATAATTCAGGACCTCAAGTGGTGGTCTGGCGGAACTCGGGACCTTAAGTGGTGATCTGGCAGAACTTAGGGCCTCAAGTGGTGGTCCAACCTGAACTCGGGGCCTCAAGTGGTGGTATGGCAGAAGTTCGGGCATCAGGTGGTGGTATGGCATAACTCTGGGCGTCAACCAGTAGAAGTCTAGGCCTCAGGTGGTGATCCAGTAGAAGTTCTGGCCTCAGGTGGTCGTATGGCAGAAGTCCGTACCTCAGGTGATGGTTCGACAGAACTCTGGGTGTCATGTGGTACTCCAGTAGAGCTCATGGCCTTAAGTGATGGTCCGGTGGAACTCAGGGCCTCAAGTGGTAGTCTGACGAAGCCCAGGGCTTTAAGTGGTGGTATGGCGGAACTCAGGGCCTCAAGCGGTGGTCCGGCGGAACTCTGGACCTCAAGTGGTGGTCCGGCGGAAGTCCGAGCCTTAGGTGGTGGTCCAACAGATGTCCGGGCCTCAGGGGGTTGTCGAGCATATTATGGATCGCAATCCAGTCGACCGAAATTGTGTCGAGCATATTATGGATTAGATTCAGCTGTCATAGTACAAGTTGTTCAAATTTGACAGGAGCTTGAGTTGAGATTTGACATATATATTCATATTTGACTTGTTTTATATCATTTATGTTCAAACTTGTATGTCAAAATAAATTGAACAAGTACTTAAAAGAGTTAATCAATAAATTCATAAAGAAAAAAGTATCTAATAAATTAATAACTCATTTATAGTTCTAAATGAACTTGACATTCAATATATTTATAGTTATTATCTCACTACAATGATGGTTGGATGGAAGTCTGGTAGGGGTCGGCGGCCAGGTGGTGGCCCGACGACGGTTGACAGAGGTTCGCCGACGACGGTTGATGAAGCTCTTGAAGCCTCATAATTCTCTCCAATCTCTAGCCAAATGTCTCTCTTATGTAGAGAGTGAGAGTCTATTTATAGATTTTTATAAGTGGTGCACCCCATGAATATGGAGAAGATCGAGGACATGTTTGATCGGATGACCCATTTTCATTCATCCAATTGTAAAAGCATTTTTCAAATATTTAAGCGTCTTAATGATGTTGTGATTAAGCATTCATGGGCTCTTTGGATTCATCTAATTGAGCCACTTGATTCGACTATAAGCATGCCATATTTAGAGATCATTTGGTCATCCAATTAATGTTTTGAGTCTTCCAAACATGCTTCGGTCCCTTGATTTGGGCCAATTTGGGCTCTGGTCGGACCGATTTCGATATCTTTGGGTTCGCCTCCTTAATATGTTCAATTTGACTATAAGTTTGTTGAAGTGAGAGTTTAGATGATCCAAAATTTAATTTTTTTATGGAGATATGCCTCGGTATTCATGCCCAATCAAGGCAATTTTTGATGATTCATCAATTATTATTATTATTGATACATCATCACTTAAGGGTTTTCCACGTAAAAAATCTTGTGTTCTCTGTGTGTGAGCTAGTTATACGTACAACGTTAAGACGCAGAATTAAATCTCTATCGCCGCGTATTTTCTAGTCCGCAACAATTATTATTATTATTATTATTACTCGAATAAAAATGAACATCCACAAAGAATCATATGGCTTTAGGTGGGAAAGAAATTCTTAGAATACTTGATATGTTTTATGATAGAATGAAAATATTCTATTATAACATGTATCTTTGATTTCACCCTTTCATATATATTTTTAAATAAAAAATATTTAAAATATAATTAAATAATTAAATCATACAATTAAATTATCATATACTTCTAATTTAGACTTTATTAGAATTGCTTTTTTATTATATCTTTAAAGCAGATTTTTCATACAAAAATTTTTTGTGCTAAAAATTTATTTTAGAAAAGGTTAATAAAGCCGCTCAAACCATACCTTAATTAAATTATTTTACTAACACAAATTTAACAATTTGAATTATATTAAAAATAACTCCAGATACATAAAATTAAATAAATATAATAGAAATATATATGAGAATATGCTAATAAAAAATTTCTCCATAAACTCAATAGAAAACAGCGAAGACGACAGCGCCGTTGAGTGCTAAAATTTCCTACAAGACATGACGTGACACGTGGGTGGATGCAGGCCAAGCGTGCGTGGCTACCACACGCAACTAGATTATTTTTTTAGTTATTTATTAACGTAAGGAAGCCTTTAATCATGCTGCAGTAAGTGTTTGGTTAAATGCTGATGGTCGGAAGATTCTTCATAATGTTTCTTTCATTTCTTGCAATGGGTATCTCATTTTTCTTTTAAAATATTTTAGGATGTATTTTATGATGGTTTAACTAAAGTGAGATCGGGTTAGCGGCCAGATGGTCGACGGAGGCTCTACCTCCTCTCTCACCCCACGCTCGAATCCACTAAAGTCCCAAAATGAAAAAAAAAAAAGTGGGCTAAAGTGGAACGATGATATTTTATTTGACATAAAAGATATGCTTTGAGATTTTCTTGTTATACATAGATGGTTGTCTTGAAAGGTTTGGAAATTGCATATATTCTTTGTAAAAGGAATTTGAATGCTCCTCTTAATTATATTTTATGTGCTAAAGCTAAGGGGGATCATACACATTTTTTTAATGTGATTTTTCTTTTAATAGTTTTGGAGGTTGGTTATTGTGATGATGATGAATTAGTTTTTCCAATGGTTTCTCGTGGATGACAGGCTCGTCAAGCGAATTGATTCCTATGTTGGTCATTTATAACAGCTATGGATTTGCCATTTTGAGTCCCTGTTGGTTGGTTGAGCTCTTTTGGTGGCTTGAAAGCTTCGTTTGTGGAGCATTTTTCTGTATATGTTGATTTGATCACATTTATTGCATCAATTTCTAAACCCTCATTAAAAATGATCATGCGTTTTTAGGGGAAATTTTTGGATCATCATATTCTTACCTAATAATGCTGGTGAAAAGTAGGGCACAAATATGAACGATGATAACAACAGATAATGACTAGTAGTGCTAAGTGTGTTGTTCAACGGGTTTGCCGAAGTTGGTGGTTGTACATTGCTTGTTGATCGAGGTCAATCAATACCAAGGAGGTTGATCAGCTGGCATGGTCACATCAAAAGGCGAGATCAACACAACCAAGAGATTTAAGGGGGTTAAAAATAAAATATAAAAAGGGCAAACATGTGTTAATGTGGGGGTGCTGCAATCGGATATGAGCGATGCAAGAAACAAACTATGACCGATTAACTATGATGATTGATGAGTCTCAAATTTCATTAGAAAATAATTTATAGAGTTTTGTGAGTGGCATATCCTATACTATGGAGAAGATTCATTACATGTTTGAAGTGCTCTATTATATGGTCCATATTGATTGACACGATTATGAATCATTTTTCAAGTATTTAATTGCCTTAATGATGTCGGAAATAAGCGATCTTGAGCTTGGATTCATTTCACCGAGCTGCTCGATTTGACTATAAGCATGCCATATTTAGAGATCATTTTGGTAGTCGATTAATGCTAGAACTTTTCAAATATGCTTCGGCCCCTTAATATGGACCCATATGGGCTTGGATTGGACAAATCTTGGTGTCCTTGGGTTTGTCCTTGAGATGTTCAATTTTATTATAAGTTTGTTGAAATCATAGTTTGGATGATCCCAAATTTAATTTTGAAAGTTTCTAACTTGGATATGCATCGAGATTAATGCTTGATTAAGATATTTTGATGACGTATCAATTATTATTATTATTATTATCATCCTAATAAAAAAAATCATCCATAAAGAAACATATGGCTTTAGGTAGGAAACAAATTCTCAAAATTCTGATATGTTTTATGATAGAATGAAAGTATTTTATCATTATATGTATCTTCAATTTTGCACTGGCATATTATTCTTGAATAAAAAAATATTTAAAAATATAATTAAATTATTAAAAAATACAATTTAACTATCATGTACTTCTAATTTAATTAAATTATTATACAAATACAATTTTCACAATTTAATTATTAAAAAAAATATCTGATACATAAAATTTAAAATAAATATTAGTAGAAATATATAAATATTTATATATGAGAATATGCTAAGAAAAAATTTCTCCACAAAGTTTTTTTTTTTTTTTTTGGAAATTTCCTCATCAAAGGTCAATAGAAAACGTGCAAAGACGACGGCGCCGTTAGAGCTAAAATTTCTTACAAGACGATGACGTGCAGGCCTAGCGGCAAGCGCATGTGGCTACCACACACTACTAATTTAATTTTTAGTTTTTAAAAAATAATTGATATATCTGTTAAAAATTATGTTGATCAGCTCGAATCTCAAAGCAAAATTGAGTTGAAAGCTTCCAAAATTAAACCAAAGACTATATGAACTATGTTTTCAACAAACATATAGTCGTCAAATTGAACGTCTCAAAAAGATGAACCCATAAATTCGACTCAATCCGAGGCCAAATGGGTCCAAATCAAGAGCCCAAATGGTCCAACGAGCCCAAGATCACTGAATTTCGATATCATTAAGGCTTTCAATTGACCAATAAATTGTCCATGATTAAGGGGATCAATATCGGCCGTCCATTCAAACACTTCCATTTTGAGCTTAATCCTCCACATATTTACAAGTCATGCCACTCTCAAAAAACTATAAATAGGTCCTCATTCTTCACATGAAGAGGGAGGAGAGGAAGAGAAGGAAGGGAGGAATTTGGGAGGTCTCTTGCCATTGACCACCGCCGGAGTTCCTGCCGACCACTACCGGGGTTCCTGTCGGCCACCGCCGGGGTTCCTGCAGACTATTGCCGGACTTCTGCTTGTTCGTTGATCACCGCCAGAGTTTTTCTCGACCACCACCTGGGTTCCTCCTGACCACCGTTGAAGTTCATGCCAACCACCACCGGAGTTGTTCCCGACCACCATCGGAGTTCCTCCCGACCACCGCCAGAATTCTTCCCAACCATCGACGGACTTCTGCTAGTCCGTCTACCGCCGTCGGACTTCCACCAATTTATTGACTGCCGCCGAACTTTCGCTCGAAAGCCAATCGTCGACGGACTTCCACAAGTTCTTCGATCGTCACCAGACTTCCGCTCGTCCGCTGACCACTGTCGAACTTCCGCCAGTCCGCCGAACATCACAGGATTTTTGCCAGCCCGTCAACTACAGTCCTTCTAATCTCTGTAGTCTGCCAAAAATGATCATTGGACCCCCGTCGCCCGCCAACTACTATCTTTCGGACCTACCTCGTCCGCCGACTACTGTTTTTCAGACCTACGTCGCCTGCCGACTACACTTCCCTCCGACTATTATCCTTCAGACCTCTGTCTCATGCCGACTACAATCGATGCCGACTATGGTCCTCCCGACCTTCATGCTCACCGACTACAGTTCTCCCGACTTGTGTCGCCCATCGACTACGGTCCTTTTGACCTCTGTCATCAGCCAACAATGATCCTTGTGGCCCCCATCACCCGCTGACTACTGTCTTTTGGACCTCCGTCATCCGCCGACTAATGTCTTTCGGACCTCCGTCGTCCACCGACTACGATCCTTCCGACCTCCGTCACCATACTACGGTTCTTTTGACCTATGTCGCTCGCCGACTATGATTTTGCCGCCCCAAACAAACATGTCAACATTGATTCTTCCAACTCCCACTGTATAATATAATATGTATGATGTATATGTAGACCTTCCTCTTAAGGAAAGGCTGTTGACTATTAAGCATATATAGATTCATTCTGGCTTGTATAAATTTTTACATTCATATACATTCATATAGTGTAAAACAGTAAATAATTTTTACCACCCTTCAGAAAAGCTTATTCGTTCACGTATCATTTTATTTACACTATATTCTTTACATTCTGTACATTCTGTAATTGGGCACTTTCCTGGTTCTGCTATACATGCTGACAGTAAAGCATTCAGCACTTATACTTTTTTTTTTGGGACATTTAGGTCATTTAAGGCAAACTCATACACAGAACGCATACACAAAGACTCGAATCCAAGACCTCTTAGTTGGAAGCATAAGCTCTCAACCAATAAGCCAAGGTGAACTGTGTAGCACTTATACTAAGAAAAAATGAGCAAAACATTTGAGGCGGCTTTCTTAAAGTTTTTTAAGGTTTTTTGGAACTATTTTTTTATTGCTTAGTACAATTTTTTTTTACTAAAAAATTACTTTTAAGAGTAAAAAAAAATACCATTTGGAACGAAGTCTAAATTCTAACTTAAAATATTTTAGACTAAAAAAAGGTTTAAAAAGCAGTAAAAAATCCATTCCAATCAAGACCTAAGGCTAATGCTTTATTCACACTTCATTTATTCTTATAACGCAGGAAAAAAGGAAAAAAAAAAACCACTTAACTTTCTTCTGAACCAAACAAAAGGGTTGAAACAAATTAACAACAAGCATTAAAGGATAGCAAAGAGCACCAACACTGACTTTTCTTCAAATTGAAAGTCATAAGGCTTCCCCATCATCAGATGTGCTCTTATTCTTGCTGACTTTTCCACGGTTAGCATATAGAGTGAGAGCAGGATCGGGAGTAGTGTTGTTACAAACGGCGTCCGATGCAAGATTAATCTCTTCACTTAGCAGAAGGAAGATTGATCTCTTCACTTGGCAGAATGGGGTAGAGTTGATCCAGAGATATAGGGGTGAGCATGGTTCTTATGACAGTTTTGAAAGACTGATAGGAAATGGGAAGACCATTTAAGATGTAAATAAATAACATCTTATGTGTCTACCGTGGATCCGGCAGCTGCAATCTGATCACAACAAGAAATTTAATCTCAGCAAGATATTGAGTCATGATGAGATTTTTGAGAGATATTATGGAGAGTGTTCTTGAATTGTATGACTTTAGATCGATTTGAGGATTGAAAACAGGTTTCAAGAACAGTCTAGATTTCAGCGGTTGATTCAAGATTTACAATATAAGGCATGATGGAGGCGAATATGGTAGAACAAAGAGCAGCAGCGAGGATTTTGTCTGTAAGATGCTATTGGGTGAAGGAGGGATTGTTTATGGAAGATCCATTTGCTTGAGAGATAGACTTAGCTGGAGGTGAGATGAAAGAGTCCAGGAACCGATGGAATCCATGAGTGAATTTTAAGGATTTGCAGTTTCCAAATAGCGTAGTTTTCCAACTCCATATGGATTGGAGCTATGTTTTTTAAGTTCGTCACAACAAATTTCAGAGACGAGGAGATCTGCGGTTCTTCTTGATTCTCTGTGCGCGATCCTTCAGAGTTTCCCAAAGTCGAAGAGCTCGTCCTTGACGACCTGCTCTGATACCATAAAGAAACAGGAATGCAGAACCGGAAACAAGAAGACAGGAAAGAATCAGGAAAACGAGAATGGAAAGTATTATTTCTGTGATATCTATTACAGCCTAGTACAGAGTATATATAGAGAGAAGGGCTTGGGTAAGCCAAACAGATACTGCCAGCTAAACAAGAAAGTACAATACATAATATTTAATTAGAAATATATTGCTTATAATATTCATCTAATTAATACCCATCAAACAAAAACTATTAGATCATAACATGACATGATAGTTTGCTTATTAACAGCATCAGAGAAAAGACATGATAACTTGTCGATTAACAACATCTAAGAAAACAGGAATACCCTAAACTACAGAGAAAACCCACTAAGCCAAACTATTTAAGAAAATAAAACGAGCTTTTCCTAACTTGCTCAAGCAGCGCCATTCTCTTCCCCGTGCAACAAAACCTGATCAAAGTGCCAAACTCCATGCCCCTTGCCCACCCTTCTCAGCTGAGCAACATACTCAGATATCTTCTTTATGGCCTCAACCTGATTAAAAAAACATATAAACAGGAAGAACAATTTAGCATGCTAATAAATAGATAATATTATTTACAGCAGAAACCTTATAAACAGCTTTTAGTTATATTCAGGATTGTTATCTACAAGAATTTTGATTTGCTCTTTGATTTGAGCAAGATATTGTTGCATGGATCGGCCCGCATTTGAATTTGATGGAGTTCATGTTTAAGTTGAATGACGTGAGATCGACTTGTCAGTTGAAGCCGTCTTTAAATAACGGCTTGTCGGTTGAAGCGTCTTTAAAGAACAGACCGGACGTCATGAGCCGTCGAAGATGAAAGCATGTAAGGAAAGATCGAGGGAGAGATGGTAGATAGAAGGGCGGAGATGAGATTTCGATCGATTAAATGCCACCGTTTGAAATCGGGATGGTTGATTCGGTAGGACAGGGAGTATCACCGGTGAGATATCTAACAAACCCGTTGTCTGTGAAATGTTGCAGGAGTTGAAGGCTCCATATGGCGTAGGTGTCGTCGGTAAGTTGTGTTGGAATCAGGCTCTTGAGGTTGGAGATCAAGAATTTGAGAGGTACCGGGATGGTGAAGTCGGAGAAGGGAGTCGAGAGAGCGGAGTTGGGTGGGTGGGAAGCTGCCGAGATCTGCCATGAGCGAGCTCTAATACCATGAACGACCACAACTGGTGAAACAAGAAGCGGAGAGCAGACAGAAAATAGAAAGAGAAAGGATTATAGAATTGTATTCATATCAAATATCTGTACAGGTGAAGAGATATATATAGAAGAGGAAATGTTAAACTAATACAATGGATCAGTTTAGCTTAAGCAGTGCTAATGACGTGTGAACAAAAGATTTCACTGACAAAGATCACCACAATAACACAGAAAATTGAAGAAAAGAATACATGACTGTTAATGCAGATATCGGTAATTTTGGTTGTTAGGTACGTTTATGTAAGAGACTTCTGGTAAATAATTTCTGCGAGTTCTAAATAAGTAAATATAATTTAAGAAAATGTAAGACAAGGTTTATTCACCTGCTCTGCAAGGAAATGGCTTTCAATGAACTCTGTCATATTAGGATCATTTGAGCGTGCTGCTACCTGTGTATCATAGACTCCGCATCATTTTGTAATACTTTGAATTTAAATTATCGTTAAAGGAAAATGAATAAGCATTCTCACGCTATGTAAATTAAGGAGCTTCTCATTTACGAGCCTCTCGAGAGATAAGGCCAGTTCCATTGCTACAGAAAGGCAGATAAGTAGTAAATATCATCCTAGTTAAGAGATTACTAATTAATCTTATAATTTAATTTAAAGCTTAACCTTATAAGATGTAAATCTTACCATATAGAGCATCGCCTTTCTCCTCGTGATGAAACTCAGTTAAGGGCATCAGAATAGACTGGAGTTTTACTCTACCTCCGCGTTTGTTCTGTATCAAGAATAGCTTAAGATCTTTGTGGCCAAAGTTTGCTTCTTTCATTGAAAAAAAAAAAAAAGATAAAATGAACAAAATGATTCCTTAACTTTTCAAGGAAAATCAAAATGATCATCAACTATATTAAAAAATTATTTTGATATATCAACTCAATTAAGAGAAATCAAAATAGTTCCACCAAAACTATTTTGGTTCCTCTTTAAAAAATTTAGGGATCAAAATGATCCCTTTAATATAGTTAGGAATCATTTTGGTCATTTTTAAAAAGTAAATGGACCATTTTGATTATTTTCTTGAAAAAAAGAGCACAAGATATTCAAAAGTTACCTGATACTTCATCAACTTTTCAGCATGGTCTCTTTCCTCCTCGCTTGATTCCTTGAAGAATCTAATGAAAAATCCCATGAATAGTTATAAAACAAACTTAGAATAAGAAGGAAAGAGAAGAAAAGAGTTGGAAGAAGAATTTGTGAGCTTTTTACTTGGCCATGCCTCTAAGCGCAACATTGTCCCGGTCGAAGTAGGCGAACATAGCATGGTAAACATAGGAAACGTTATATTCGATGCTGGAAATTAAAGATAAGTCAAGTGTCAGATATAAGAAAGAGTCATGTAACTTAAACAAATAAGATATTCTCAAAAACTGTAGAGGATGATCATAATGTTTAGGGTAAATATATTTGAAATGCATTTGAGATTTCTTTTTCATGGTTATATTTTAGAGAATTGCACGTTATAAAAAATTTATGTGGTGATAATTGTCCTTTCATAATCTTGATCTACTAGGATATGATAGTTGTGAGAAAGTTGTTGTTCTATTTTTTCTTTCAAGATAAAAAGTCTATAATATTCAAATTAGCATTGACAATTTATTTTCCACAATAGTTCCCCGACTAATTTTAAAGATAATTATGTTTGCCTAAAACAATCATTAAAAATTTAGAAACTTAATTGTATAAATTCTAGAAATATGAATTTATTGATAGCATTATAAACATGCAATCCTAAGTTTTGCATTCTTACGAATATCACTTTGATTAGTTATTAGAGCTATAATCGAGCCAAGCTAACCCAAGGATGTCTTGAATTAGGCTTGACTTGGTCATATTATAAGATATTCATGTTCAGTTTGAGTTCATGCCAAGTTTTCACATGTATGTTCATACTTAGCTTGTTTAAAAATTTCAATGATCGTACTTGGCTTGTACTTGGTTTATGTAAATTAGTTGAACAAGTACTTGAACAAGCTAAAAATAATGAGTACTTGGCCTACCATATTAAATTATTATCAAATAATTTTATAAATCTAAGCAAAAAAGCAATTGAATAAATTTAGAAATAGTATATAATTACTTTATACCAATTAAATAAGATAATATAGAAGTTGCGAGCTACAAATATATTTTCTTTTCACTTTGACTTCTCAGCATCCAAACAATGCCTAAGATCATCTTAACAAATACTACAATGATCAATTAACTTTAGAACTCAATAATAATAATAATAATAATAATAATAATAAAAGATCAATTAACTTTCTGAAAAAATAATTTAGCAAAGCAAATACATATTGATCTATCCACAACACAAGAATATCAAAATTGATAATGAAAGCAACTATGTGGTAATTCTTATGCTAGTTTTGTGAAATCCATGAAGTTTTTGGATTAATGGGATTTAAGGGCTTTGAAATTTCTTCAGATGCATCTGTTAGATAAAGCTCAACTAAACTCTCAATGATTTCTTCTCCTAGCTATACTCGAAGAAGCTCATGTCAATTTTTCTTGCAAATTTGGTAGCTACGGAAGGGTTTTGAGATTTTGGGTGTTATTAAGAGGAGAAAAGACATGCTGATTGATGAGGCAGATGGGCAAAAGATAGGTTAATAAATAAAGAAGTGTTCATAGAAAATAGAAATTGATTAATATTAATTGATAAAACTTATATTACTAAAATATGGTAAATAAGTATATATTAATATAATAAATATGCAATTAATAATTATTCTTAAAATATTAATACAACTAAATTATGATATATTACTATTAAGTATATAATTAAAAGTTATATTTAACCAAAATCTTTTTAAAGAATATACAAGCTATCATCAAGGTTAATGTCAAGCATTTAATAAGATATTTGTTAGAAAATAAACGAGTTTGTTTATAAACATAGATAAACAAGTTTGATCGTGTTCATGTTTGATTTATTTAATCTTCAAGCATTTAAGAAGTGTTTAAACGAGTTTAATTACTAACTTGAATGAGGATTAATCGGGCCTAATTTGAGTTGTCCATCAAGTACATTGGTTTACTTACAACCCAATTAATTGTTGATAATCTAAACAAATACTATATTTATTTTTGAGGAATGTGAGAATTCCCTAAAGCCCTGTCTTCAAATAATAAAAAATTTTGCAAACCCATCATTTGGTGTAAGTATAGTTTGAAATTAAAGTTAACTTTGAACTCCACAAATACTCTTAAGATTTTGTCAATTTAGCAATTTTAATTTCACACATAAAATGATTGAAAATAAAATCATAATTTGTAAAGGAAAAAAATTAGGTAATTATATCCTTATATATGACATTACATCTATAAAAAATTAAACATAACATTCCATAAACACAAACACGATATTATATTTTATAAATTATAAATTAAAAAATAATAATTCACAAGTATTTTCTAGTAAATTTATCACAGAGTAAATTATTAGTAGAGTGTAATATACATACATATGCTTTATAAAATAAATAGAATTGTTGACATGCTGATTAAAAGATAAATGAATTACAAATTTAGAAGTATTAATAATGTATGGTAATCAAGTTAAACTACTTGATATAGGTTATTTCTAAACCATATAATAGTTAATGAAAGTCTTCTCATTGTAAACAAAGCCAAAATTAATGAAAGTAATTAAAAAAAATCAAAATTACAACATATTATATGGATTAATGATATAACACGATGGAAACCATAATAAATGAAAATTAATAGGATTTTTTATCTTTAAACATTACTCAACAGTTTAAGATATCAACTACCATTTGTATAACTCAAAAGTTCTTATACCTATCATTTTTGTGTGAAAAAAATTTAGCCCAAATTCCTAAGTGTAATTAATTTAGAGTGAAAGACCATTCTTCCATTTTCGCAATATTTTTTTTTATCTTATGAAAAAGAAAATTTATGTCTCAACTTCTTTATTGTGAAATTAAACAATTGTCTTACAATTTAATGATTAAAAACAGCTTATAGTTAAAGAATTAATAAGTATATATATATATATATATATATATATATATATATTAAATTCAAGATATATATATATATAAAATTCTTATCCAAAAAAATTTCATGTGAAGGAACATAAATTTTGTAATAGAACGTAATATATACTCATTTCACATCTACGCTAGTCCTTGTGTGTAAAATATTATTATTTTTATTTCCATGGGAATCTCTTTGTTTGCCCAGGCCCATCGGAACTGGAGCCTAATTTTACTATGAAATGCTTTTGACAAAATATTAAAAGTGTTGGACATGTGTCAAGGGGTGTCGGAGCCATGTCAGTGCCCAAGACTAACACGAAAGACATTTAGAAGTGCACATGCTTCATCATAGGATAAATTCTAGAAATTAAAAATGTGATCTTTCTATAATGTAAATGGGTTTATATATTTAAATAACATGAAATTACATGAGTTTAATTTGTAGATAATACAAGAATAATCCATACTTCTTATAAAATTTATGACATAATAACAATATATTAAGATATGTACATGTAACCAATCGAACAATTGTCATTGAAGGTGAAAAAAAACTCCTTCAATACATGTTATAATTTTATTAGAAAAGTTATGAAATTATTTTTTGTGAAATCTATAGTAAAATAGCAAAATATAAAGATACAAACTATTCTCTTTGAGATATTTCATACCATGTGACATATATTTTTACACTATAAGAATGTTCTCCATATAACATTGTTGATCTTTGTTTCTAGTTTTATGGTTGTAGCTAGTCTTGTAGCTATTGGTGTTTCCTTTTATGCCTATATAAAGGCTATAGATTTTGAGCCAATTTTTCCATTTACAAATCTTTTGTTTTATATCTAAAAGAAAACATATGATCTCTAATATAAAATTTTAGTCATATATATAATAAGGTTAGTTAAGAGTAAGTTGAGCCCCACTCAAATTTTGGCTTCATTTAGGATAACTTTTATATTGCTTTGCTTTTCAGGCCAAAACCATAATTTTTATTTGGCCACTAATTTTTCACTACTTTAAATAATTTTTGTATTAAGAAACTGTTTTCTACAGCAGCTTTCAATAAAACTATTTTTTTCCACGGCAGCTTTACAACAACCTTTATAAAAAGAGTTGGTGAAGGCCAATATTCATAGGAGACATAAATTTAAGATGAATTATAAAGAAAATGGATCAAAATCACGTCAGTTATATAAGTTCTCATATTCATATTCATATTTCAATCCAAACGATATAGCTTATATTCCTTGATTTGTCTAGATCAATAAAATTTTCAATTAGTTGATGTAAAGCTAAACTAAAAACCTCACATGCCCTAGCAAATAATATATTAACCAGTCATTGCAGGCCAACCGCAACAATGACTTTATTTGTTGTCCGTCCTCGCTTGATCAAAATGAAGCAGGGGAAGAGTTGTATGCATGGAAAAGCCTTTACCTTCCTTGGGTTATGAGGGTCAGGAGCTATTCTTTCCTCTAAATGGAGAAGTGCAGTTCGAGAAAAGCAAATGAAGAGAGGCTACTCCTCTCTCTATTGATTGGCCATCCCAAAGCTAAAAAAATGGGAACAGCAAGGTGAGTAAAAAAATACGACCATTTTGTCCTACGGGATAGTGTGATCGTACTCTTTGCATTCGAACCATGAGCAGAATCCTTTCGGAGACCCACAGTTCTCATATTCATATTTCAATCTAAGCGATATAGCCTATATTCCTTGATTTGTCTAGATCAATAAAATTTTCAATTAGTTGATGTAAAACTAAACTAAAAACCTCACATGCCCTAGCAAATAATATATTAACCAGTCATTAATACTAAAGATTAGGATGGCATGCATGTTAATTCGTATATTAAAGGTACTACAAAAGCAAACTCTCTCCCCCCAAGATAAATAAATAAACAATAAGCGCGCCTTTTGTAAAGCCATAGAACATTCCACCAATAGAAAAAGCAACATAGAAAAAGTTATACCACATAAGAATCCCGAAAACAGAGTATTTGATAGGGGGAAAAGGGGGTATAATTCGATAGACTGACTGATACCCCCTAAAACATATATGACTAAGAACTAAAGAAATCTAATCCATAAAAAATCTTACGCAGTACAAAAGAAGAATAATTCCAGATCAACAGAAATAGAAAGGATCTGGCAAGAACCTTGAAACGAGTAAATAGCCAGCAGGACTAATAAAAAAACTTGTCTAAGAAAAACAGAACACCAACCAAAGTTTCAGACAGAAAACGAAAGGATATAAGAATATCTCACTTGATCTGCTCGTTAATTGCAGCCTCGGATTCATCAGCGTATTTCTGTCGGGCAAGCGATTTGCCAGGTGACGAGGTGACGAGCGCGAGCTCCTGCTTTACCTCCTCGAAGGGCTCGAATAGCACGCCTGTCAAAGTCCTGCTGCTATCGACTCCGGCAGCAGCTATGGGTCCTGCCGCTGACCTCCCCACCTGAGGAACCGTCAAGAAGCCGGCCATCGCCTGCGATCGCCGGCGGAGAAGAGCTCCCGGAGATGACGATTCGGATGAGGAAGACATAAGGGAGACAGCGGAGGAAGCTCTGAGAAGCATCTTCACGAAGAGATATGAAACTCGATACAGAAAACAAATGAGAAAAGTGGATGAGCTGAATGAGCGGCAGAGGGATATAGAGGAGGAAGCTGAATGCGGCTAGGGTTTTGTGCGAGGTGTATGGCTGAAATGATGCCACTTGTACGTTCAAGATTGATTGACTGAACTAGCGCGTGGCGGGCTCGTGGTCCTCTGCCCCGCTGGTCTGCCACCGCAATGGGGCAGGCGAGGGAATATCTGCCAGAACCGAGCTCCAAGATCCAATCAACAGTGGTTTTTAGGGATTTTCATATAAACGTTTATAACCGTTAGATCTGCTACATTAGTTGAGCACTATTTTCTATCAACAAATCTTCCCGAATCTAAAAGAAATTTCATGGCCTTAAATGATTGTATCAGAAATACGTGTGAAAAAAGTTTCTCAGAATTTTTCCAGTCCAGAAGCTTCATGAAATACTTTAATTATAATAAATGATAAATTTAATTTCTGGCGTGGCATATTTTGGCCGTTATGGAAAAGTATACCTTTTGAGAATAATCATGTGATGCAATGTAACTATCATGGGAACCTTTTGCCATTTAGCGCAACTTCGCGATAATTTTGTTTAGGTCCCATTTGTAGATCTTAGGGTTTTATTACCTTAAATATATTTTTTATGTTGGAATAAATGAATAAAAAAATGCATTTGTAGTTTTTTAAGAAACTTCTTTCTACATTAAAATAGAATTAAAAAGATGTTCAATATGTTTAAAGTAATCAATTAAAATGAGGTTTTTATTTATTTATTTATTAAAATGAGGTTATTCATGGATATAATCATTTGTATTAATTGACTGAAAATTGTATTGTTTTTACTCTAAATAAAATATCTTTTTAGGTAAAATTTTTAATATATTAGATATTTTCTTAACTTTTGATGAAATAATTAAATTGAAAAGAAATCAAAATTGGAAAGTTGATAAATTGAAATTGGAGTTGCACTTTGCCCTTTTCCCATTTAAATTAACTTCACAAGAAAAAAAGGTATATTCACACATGTATTTGTGGATATTATGTACAATTTTATTATAGATATAAATATATTAAATCAGTATGAATTTGATAGACTAAGGTATTATTTCAACAAAAAAAAAGGAAATAAAAAAATCTCATTAAACTTTGAACTAACTCTCACCTCATTTAAAAAATCACTTAAAAATTGCTTAACTAATAAGTCATCTAGAATTGTTGTGAGAAATCATTTTATGATTAAGGAGACGTCGTATGGCTCATGAGCACAGAAGATGGAGCCCAAAAATAGGACAAAGATGATGTGTCCTTGATCCAAAGCACTTATTAGTTTGGGATAAGAAGTAAAAAAACAAAGAAGTCGGTCTTAGAGGAGGATTAGACGGTTGAAAGATTGTTGTTGGTGTAGAAATGGTAGATGAACACAGGGATTTAATGTGATTTTCCTTTGTAGTTCAAGTCCATAGAGTAGCAAGGGGAGAATTTCATTATGAAATGAAGAAAAGATATATTAACATCAGAAGTCCACTTTTCCCAATAAGTGAAAATCGATTGAAGAGAGAGGAGAGGCCTTTGTCTTTATATGAATTTAATCTACATAGTTGCACATGTCTTTATAAAGTCTGAAATTATACATATTGAAAGGGTGAAAATATGATTTCTATTTGTTGTCTAAAAGAGCCACTATAACTCCATGTGTTTATTTCTTTTAGAGACAAGTGATTATATATAGAGGACAAGTGCTATATCTTAATTGCTATCAAATATAATATATTTGCTCTAATTGGCTTGAAAATGAGTGGTGTTGTGGTTGTGGTTAGATGATGACAGCGGGACATCCGACACAAGATGCTTGCTATGGTAGGCATCATTTGGAGGCACCATATGTTACTCAAGAATGAGAAATTGAAGGTGTGTCAATTTATAGAACATTTTTGGTCCACTATACTTGAATTAGTGGGTAAATGTATATGCCTCAAGAGAGTAAAAATCCAACCAAAATACTTTATGTAAAACTAGTTAGCCCTCTAGTCAATAGGTGTTATTACATTTGGTATGAGCAACTTGGAAGCTTTTACTATATTCATGATTATATTAGGTTTAAATTTTTTTATGCATTATATTTTCTTTTCAATTTCGAACTCCACACACACACACGCACACACACACACACACAACAAAGCACTGTTTTTAGTGCCCATACTTTCAAATCACTTTACTTTGACTTTTGACATCCTTTCTTTGAAATTTAAGAAGAGGGATGAGAAGTTATTAGTTCATTATATATTGATGAAGATATCAAAGATGAAGGTGATGAGAGATGATGAGGGGAGTTAAAAGATACTAATTAGAGTCAAATCAATGGTGGATAGTTTAGTGATGGCTATATAGACATATATCATCAAATTAGCTTTTTTCATTGTTTTGTTTACCAAAGTTGGGAACCAATAATGATGTCTTTATTGGCAAAGGCACTTGGAGTAAGGAGTACATGGATGCTAGAAAGACAAGTAATGATGGATGGCTTTGCTTTAAGCAATTCATCATGGTAGGGTAGGAATGTGAACAATGTGTGGTTTACCCAACTAGGGAGGAAGCAATGATGTGTTTCAAACTATGATAGTGGATACCGAGGGTGACAACAGTAATGTGGGAGATGTATATGGTGTTATTATCCTCACTAATAAAAATTGTAGCATAATAGGTGTGAGACCTCGTTCCCTTACTGTTCCTCTATGACTTGGATTTTCCTCCAAGGATCGTCCGGGACGATAGTGAGATCGTCCAGGCCGATCTGTACTGTTCAAAATATCGGCCTGAAAATAGTTCTGGGAACCGTCCAGGCCGATGATTTTGGTCTGATCGTCCCGGGACGATTTGGCGATCGGCCGGGCCGATCAGCCTAATGATATAAGAAAATCAGCTCGTTTTGATGAGAGAGAAAATCATTTTAAAATCAAAATATCTGATTTGAGGAGAGAGAAAGATAAGGGAAAAGAGGAAAAGCTGGATTTTGGAGGCCGCGGAGCGCTTTTTGTTCGACGCTGGTGTTGGGAAAAGTGAAGATCTCGTGGTAA
Organism: Dendrobium catenatum; assembly: GCF_001605985.2. Lineage (NCBI taxonomy): Eukaryota > Viridiplantae > Streptophyta > Magnoliopsida > Asparagales > Orchidaceae > Dendrobium > Dendrobium catenatum. Next base: position 616,304 of record NW_021320015.1, on the reverse strand, counting down.
GGACTCCGAATCCTATTTCTGTTTTCAGAGATATTGAGTTTTGACCGAGTTGTGCATTATTTTGTGTTTTCGTAGTCGAATTTTGGACATGATTT
>NW_021320015.1:571694-616098 GCF_001605985.2 Dendrobium catenatum | reverse complement strand
CCCGGGATTCGAACCGTGTTCTACTAAGTCCCAACCATTGTGCTGAGTTTGAAAATGTGATAAATTGTATACTATAATTTATTTAAACTATATAACATTAAAATTTAATAATAAATAAAATATTAAAGTTAATAATTAATTAAATATGTTATTTTATTAATACTTAGTTAGACTAAGTTATTAGATTAATAATTAATTAAAATAAACAAAAAATATTAATTAATTAAATTCATTATTAAAAGCTACCGGTAAAGCTGGAAAGCCGTCGGTAAATCGATGGAAGAGCTGCCGGAAACAAAATCGCCGTAAAACTGCCGGAAAATCGTTAGATTTTTTTCTGAAATTTAGGCCGCCGGAAAGCACCCGGAAAAATAGGTTGCCGGCAAGCCGCCGGAAAAATCCGTCGGTAATTGACGATTTTTCTGTAGTGATATTTGCTCTAATTGGATTGAAAAGTGGTGATGTGGTTGTGGTTAGATGATGACAGCGGGACAGCCGACACATGATGCTTGCTAGGGTAGGCATCATTTGGAGGCACCATGGCGTTACTCAAGAATGAGTAATTGACGGTGTGTCAATTTATAGAATATTTTTGGTCCACTATACTTAAATCAGTGGGTAAATGTATATGCCTCAAGAGAGTAAGAATCCAACCAAAATACTTTATGTAAAACTAGTTAGCCCTCTAGTCAATAGGTGTTATTACATTAGCAATGAGCAACTTGGAAGCTTCTACTATATTCATGATTAAATTAGGTTTAAAATTTTTGATGCATTATATTTTCTTTTCAATTTCAAACTCTACACACACACCAAAGCACACCTTTTAGTGCCCATACTTTCAAATCACTTTACTTTGACTTTTGACCTCCTTTCTTTGAAATTTAAGAAGAGGGATAAGAAGTTATTAATTCATTATATATTGATGAAGATATCAAAGATGAAGGTGATGAGAGATGATAAGGGGAGTTACAAGATACTAATTAGAGTCAAATCAATGGTGGATAGTATAGTGATGGCTATATAGACATATATCATCAAATTAGTTTTTTTCATTGTTTTGTTTACCAAAGTCGGGAACCAATAATGATGTCTTTATTAGCAAAGGCACTTGGAGTAGGGAGTACATGGCTGCTAGAAAGACAAGTAATGATGGATGGCTTTGTTTTAAGCAAATCATCATGGTAAGGTAGGAATGTGAACAATGTGTGGTTTACCCAACTAGGGAGGAAGCAATGATGTGTTTCAAACTATGATAGTGGATACCAAGGGTGACAACACTAAGATGGGAGATGTATATGGTGTTATTATCCTCACTAGTAAAAATTGTAGCAGAATTAGTGATTTAATTAATGACTAAAAAAGAAGAGGTAATAAATGCAATTGCGCACCTTAGAGCCAGAGGCTCATGAGTTGGTATACCTATACAAATAGACATAAACATTGGATGAGTAGTTAGTGTGGATATCAAGCTCCATTACCTACTTATATGTAGAAGTATAGTCAGATGCAAACTCAAATAGAGATTGATACGCTCTCAATGGCCTCCTCCCAATAATGAAAGATCTATCATGTTAGGTAGTTAACATGGAAGAGAGCGACTTGAAGACATTCACTATTGGATGTCACAGAATCACATTAGATCATTAATTTTTAATAGATAAATGGTGACTCAAGGAACAAAGCGGTATGAAAGGGAGCCTTCACAGTAGACAAATTCTTTGGGAGGCCTTGTCAATGGATGTCATTACTAGATTAGTATTAATTCGATTATGATTCCTAGCTATGAATGGATTATAACTTGTATTGTTTTAAAAAATGATAAAACACAATAATTTGAGTTTTTTCATATGTGTGATGTTGCATTGCTTTAGAAGCATTCCCTTTTAATGAATTATATTCCCTTTGATGAGAACACTAATTTTTGGAAGAGAGTAACATTCAATTTTTTTATAATGAAAAAACTCATTGTTGGAGTAAGCAATCATGGGTACGTCAATTGGATGGCTGGAAGGTTTTGACCAAAGGGAGTGGATTAACATACTTAATTTTGATTGGTAGGATGCTAGCATCATCATTAGGGCCGATGATTCATTGATGCAAGTAGATGGACATAGTTCTCAATAGAGAATTGATGACTATGATATCATACCAAACAAAGTTAGTGTGAGAGCTTTAGTAGGCATTATTTGATGGCAGATGAAGCCAACATCGTAGGAACCATTGACTTCTTATGTTGGGCAACGGTAGTTGCACAAATTTGGGTAATGAAATTGGAGCAAGATGGGTGACATTTGTAGAGATGCCTAGAAGCAAATGGTTCCCAATAAGGTTGACAAGTTATAAATTCTCTAGGTAAAAGAGCAACACCACCATGATGTGATGGGGTCCATCAAATCAATATCCTTTCATTAATTAATAAAACATGCAAGAATGTAATAATACCATTATATACCTATGTGCTGGCCATGATAGTTTCTCATCGCAAAAGAAGAGGGTAAAAGTTGATATGATGAATTAACTTTTAATATGACAACTTATTACCAAATTATTTCTAATACAAGTCAAGAATATTCATTTGATTGGTATGAATCTCAAGCATTATTTGTAATGAAAATTTTTTAACTTAAATTTAGAATCATCTAAATTATGGTTTCAACAATTTTATAGTCTAACTAGGCGCCTTGGTAATACAAAGCCAATGACACAAAATGTGATATGATTCAAGTCCAAATAAGCCAAAAATCAAATAGTTGAAGCATAATTAAAATTTTTTGGAAGTTAATTGGAGGACCAATGATCTGTGAACCATGCATGCTTACAGTCAAATATTGCGGCTCGATAAGAAAAATATAGCATTCCCAAAATCATAAGATTCTAAGATCATTAAAACACTTAAATGTCGAATAAATGGTCCAAAAATAAAATACAATATATGCTATGTAACGTTGGCTAAATCTATCAAAATGCTTACTCTTAAAATACTATAATTTCCCTCTAATCTCCACAAGAAATGGATCAGCTTAAATTTGAAAAGAGCTTGAAAATCTTAAGACCTCTAGAGGTTGTTGTACGATGCTAACAATCACCATTAGCCATCATTGTTAAATGACTGCCATCACTTAAACACCATTGATGTCATTGGACTATTCTTATTCATCTACCATAATCTAACTACTATCTTCCTACCATCACCGTCTATCCATCATTATTCGACTCTCATTGTCTGACAATTATTGTCCGACTATTATTGACTGACTTTCATCATTTGTTTGTTGCTATTCTCACTCTATGCACCAATTCTCCCACATTCTATATTATAACTACAAAAGATTAATCAAGTGCTCCTAATTTTATAATATTGTTTTCTCTATTTGTGGAGAAGAGCACAATTGTGTAACTTCAATTATATAATAGATTACTATCTAGACCCCGTTGTTTTTTATCTTTCCGTATTTCCACGTAAAAACTGTAATGTGTTATATACTTTTCTTGTTTATCCTTGTTTGTTGGATTTTCATTCAAAGTTAAAAACAAAATCTCTTTCTAATATTCTAAACTTTTTAGCGTGCAATCATTTCTATAAACAAGGGTGAGGGACCCATGATCTTTATTTGCATGCACTTGAGTCTTCAAGTCTCAGACGTTGCAACATTTAGATTTTTAAACACATTGGAGAGCAAATATTGGTTTGCACATGTATCTTCCTATAGAAGGCACTATCACAATCTATTCTCGATGAGGGTGACATTAAAATGTTGGATGTCAAGTTTCACACAATAATTCCTCGATAGAGGTGACTTGTGCATGTTTGTTGGCTACTTTAGACCCTACATCCTACTTCCATTCAACATATCGTCATCCCCGGCCACATAGTTAGCAACAAATTCGTTCACTATTATCTATCCTAACTCTTCACAATGAAGATGACGAGTTGGGTTCCATCTATGTTTATTTCTCTCTTTTGATTTAATAAGACCCTGAATAGCCTTCTTTGCTCTACTTTTCAACACATGCCAACCATCAACATTTGGACTTATAAGCTCAGTATAGGAGTGGAAGAAGCTTCTTTGTAGTACCGGAGGCTATGCAAATAAGGGAGTTCTCACCAAGTCTAATAAAATACCAACCTATAACATGGTAGTCATCCAATCAGCTTAATGTTTCATTTGAGACAATTTTTTAATATTTTATAAAGTAATTTTTTAGTACAAATATTTTTTAAATAAAAATTCTTGTATTAAAAATTACTATAAAAATAATAAAAAAATTATCTCAAATAAAATTTGAATGGACATTAAAAAATTGGAGACCAATCAAAATAACCCGATATCCATCAATATTAAAAAAGAAAAAAAAAAAAAAAGAGGGATGAGCCAGACTACATTCAGTTGTTTGCATTTTGCACAGAATAATTTATCGGTAACCACGATGACGACAAGGCGATGTGGCTGTAGCCCGTTAATAAAATTATTGAAAATTGCTATCGCTTCAAATCAAGCCCTTCACATCGACACTCTAATTAGGCACGTGGATAGGGGTAATGAAAGCTAGCTAGTGCGTCTGGACAAATCGAAAAAATAATTAAATAATAATTTACCGGCGATCAATCAAATTAATAAAAGTCTTTATCAGAATAAACTGACGCCTAGCAAAATATTTTAACTTGGAATTGTTTTTTGGGCAATTTTTTGGAAGGATTATGTTTGAAGATGAGAGAGCAATTTCAAGAAGACGTGAAGCAGATTTAAGTTTTAGAAGAAAATGCAAAAACACTTTGCATGTTCTTCATAAAATGCAAACTTAGATCACGTTTTCTTCAAGACACAATTTTTTTTTTTTGATCTTTTTTAAATTTATTTAATAACATGATCATTCTCCTAAATGCTTCATCAAACATCATCCTTCCAAAATTTTGCCTTGTGTTTTTTTTGGTACATGACTTGTAGCGAATCTGGGCCTTTTTATTTGGGGTGTTGTTATTATTTTAGTGTATTTGATATGTTTTATGTGGATTTATGATTTCGGTGGCATTATTTTTTAGATTTCATTTTATCTGAATTATTTAAATCAAATTTTAATAAGAATATCCTAAATGAGAAAATTTCAATTTTAGTGGTAATTAAAGCGCACTTATATCTCATTGTAGAAATTCCTTATATTCTTCCATTTTTTTTAATGATTGATACTGAATTAATTATAGAAAGTAATTTAAATAAAATAAGATAAATTTATGTTTTGTTTGGTTAGACTTTTTTGATTGATTCATAAAGTAAATTTTTAATTAAAAATTATTTTTTTTATAAAAAAGTTAAGAAGCAGTAAGAAAGCCGTCCAAGTCTTTCTTAATTACTGCTTCTTAAAGCAACTTTTTAGTATAAAAATTAAAATTTTTGTATTAAAAAATTGTTTTAAGAAACAATAAAAAATCGTCCTAAACATAATCTTAATCTCAATCATTCATGATGTTATTAGTGCAGTTAAAATGATAATGATAGTTGGTGCAACTCCTAATGATCCATTCCCATATTTAAAAATTTAGAAAGTATTGCATTGAAACTTATAACACATTGGTTGAAAATAAATATGAAAATCTAGATGGAGCAAATTCGTTCACTCACCTAGCAAAAAAAAAAAAAAAAAAAAATTGTAAGTTTTAGAAGATGCGTCTTTTATTTTTGGTAGTTTTTTTATTATTTTTATGGCTGTTATGTTTAAAAGTAAATATCATATCTATTACTTTTTGGGTTGTTTTAAAGTTGTACTTAGCTGTTTGAACACGATCATAGCTAATTTATGTCATGATTGAATGCTCAAAATTTGACTAAGAAATAAAATAAGATTGAAATAATCATAATTAATAGCTTAGGATTTATAATTACTATGTGCCTGAAATGATCTATAATCTAAATATGACATTGTATCATTCATATAATTTGAGGTTGAAGAGTCCTTACCTTTAATAGGCCAATTCAGATATTGTCTTCATGAAGACTCTTCGATGCTTGAGTCAATGGCTAAACTTGATGTTGAAAAGGAGCTGAAATAAATTTAATAAGATTTTGACTACTTGATGAAAATGTGAGAATTGGGAGTCCTCTACCTTTCCCATTCAAGGGATATTTATAGATATTTGGATGAAAGATTTTCTAGTGCACTAGCAACAAGGATATGAGAGATAAAAAAGTCATGTCAACTCATGGTTCATTTTTGACAAAAATGGGTATTGACTGCGAGATAATTTTGGTCTTTCTTAAGTTGATCAAAGGGCGGAGAGTCAAATCATAATGTCTTTAAGATCCATGTTGGAACATTATATTTGTATTGGATGGATCAATAGATATCCTAAGCCCCAAAATTAGATATGCATAATGATTGATTTTTTGTAGAGGTAATATGGTGGAGAGAGATGTAGATCCATGACATATAAGTCTAGACAGGTATGCAGACAAAGAATGGTAGGATCTAGAATATCTAGTTAAAGATCCATGAGCGTTGTAGATGGAAGGAATATGAGTGAGAGACAAAGACGACCTACATAATTAGCGATGATAGAACCTCCAGTATAATTGAGAGTATATAGTTTTAGTTAGTAGAAAGTGAGAGACACATCTGAAAGGTCCACTAGTATAAGTTCTTTTTCAAATATTATTATTATTTATTGAAATGCATTGAATAGCACGCTATATATGATTGATTGTCATTCAAACATGTGAAGGAATGACTGTATGATTCTATGAATGATTGATATGATTGATGAAAAATATCGAGGACGATATTTTTTTAAGGTGAATAGATTGTAATAACCCTCAATCTAATTTCTCTAAATTCTATGAATTTCTATTCGTGAGAGCATTACAGTGTTAAGAGCACTGAGGCGCTGGAGAAGTGGTGCCCTTGCTTTTGAGCTCTCAAATTTGTTGGAGAGTTAATTTGGTGTAGCGTCATTTTGACATGAAACTTCGTTTTTATATAAAATTATATATTTAAAGCCACTTACATTAAACTATCATACAATCATCCATCCCCTTCAGTGCTTATCTTGCCGGGAAGAAAGAGGAGAGAAAGGTGAAAGAAAGAAGAGAGAGTGTGTTATAACTAAAAATTTGAAAAATGCATTTTTAGCTACAACAATAAAGAAATTATTCAGGAGTCATTATATATCCATATCACAAACTATTTTCACCATTACATATCTTTTATTGTGTTTTAATTTCATATTTATTTTTTTATAATTTTTGGGCATTTATAAATTCCCGAATAAATTGACACCTTACAGTATAAGTGGGAGTTTTGGGACCATCAGGTGCCTGTTTTACAAATCTGTTTCCTCAAGTTTTCTATAATTTTTTAAGCTCAATATATATTTATATGAATTTTATATTGAAAAATAATTATAATATTAATATTATATTATTGTTCAAAAGGAAAATATCAAAAAGAAGGGGTTTGAGAGAAATAAGAGAAAATATAGGAGAGAATTTAAGTATCCTATAAATCTCACGAAGTGATAAATTTGTTGTTACTTTGTTTTTGGCATAAATCTTGGACTTATTAAATCCGAGAGTTCGATGGATTCATGGTATTACGATGAAGAAGCATGTAAAAAGTGAGAAAGATGTATACTTGTGGAGCGAGCTCTTGTCCTGAATTTTAATAGGAGCAGCACCGTCTAAGAGTGCCAAGCTTCATTAGCGACTATTTCAAAACTCAACTTTCCATGTTGCACGCAAAACTAAAACAATGAAAGTACGTAGCCGCAACGAAGCATGCTGAAACAATAACGGCATATAGGGGCGGATGGCTTCTTTTTTTAGAGTGGGCAAATAAATATTTTTTTTTTAAGGGGATGAACAAAGACGCTTATGATTGATAAAATTAGAGTAAAATTTTTTTTTGAAGGGGGGCAAAATATCCAAAATACTCAAAATATTCTAAAATATCCCCTCTAAATATTTAATATATTTTTTGAGGGTGGGCAAGGGTACATGAGGGATCCGCCCATGATAGCGAAGAAGCAATGAATCACAACAAGTTGAAGCAAATCCTATGAATTAATTTAATTAGCTTAATTAATTAACTTTGAAATAAAAATAATCAGTTATATAGTTAATAGTATAAATAATAATTGAATACTTAATCAGTAATGCAGTACTTAAGTGATTAATTAGATAATTAATAATTTAAAACCAAGTAAATTCCACTTAATTAAATTAATCATATACTTAATAGTGGATATAAGAAAATAATTAGTTATTTCAAATGATAATTAAATAATTAATTAGATAATTATCAATATAATTAGTAATTAACTACTTATTAAATTAAATGCTAAATACATAATTAGATTATTAATTAAATAATTTGATAATTATTTATCATTATAAATTTTTAACGATAATTACAATTAAAATTAATAAATAATTCGTATTTAGCAAACAAATTATATTTAAAATGTAAATATAATTTACATTTTTAATGAATTAATCACCTTGAATATTAAATTATATTATCAAATAATTTTACACGATTTAACACTCAGCTTGTTAAACATTTTTCAGGATCTAATATATCCAGATTTATTAAATCCTAGTTGCAGTTGCCAATGCTGCCCCTTAGGGGCTGTTTGGTATGCGGATTTAGGCGGATTTAAGGCCGGATTTTGGCGAAATCCAGCCAAACGGCCTAAAATGCAAATCCAAATCTCACCTATAAATACGTAGAGTACATTCAGTTTGCAGTAACTGAGTCATCGTCGCTTCACCTCTGAGCCAATTCAAAATGCCCGAGGTTATTGCAGAAACGACATCCCTATTCCGCTCCCAGATTGAAGACGGGAGGTAACTTTGCTCTCCAATATGCCTGATTCATTATTCTCTTGAACTATTTTCCCCGAAGATCCCATCGATGTTTTTTCCAGTTTCAGCGATGTAAGTCTCCAAATCCTTGAATCGGTTCTCGTCGCCAAAGACGTGCGAGCCCTGCTTGAAATTAGGTCGAGCCTCCAAGAGTTTCTACGATTGCATGCCAAGTCCGTAATGGATAGAATCGCTGCAAAGACCGTTGATGAGAAGCTCAACGTAGCCGAGTTCTTCGTCAAAGCGTTCGCGCTTGTAGGAGACGTGGAAGTAAGTGTCTAGAAAAAAATTAACTGATTATAGGGTTGGATGCCATCTTGCGGATCGAACTATGGAACTTTAATTTTCCAATGGTTGAAAACTTTTGTATTTTGTTTTGGTAGTTTTGCTTAGGAAAAATACATGATTAGGCGCCTAAGGAGAAATACTGTTCTTCTTATAGTTCTAGTTGATATGAGTTTTTCATCTGGTTGGAAATGATGATATTGCTAAAATTTTGACAATAACATTAAAATATCTATGTAAGACAAATAAGTGAAGTTCACAGAATCACATGGCTGAGAGGTCTAACCCCTTACCCCTCTACGATAGTTTATCAGAGAAGATGTAATGGGTAGTCTTGATTGTGATAGACATGGAAACAGATATGGAAGACAGCAAAGATAACCTCAGAAACCCTTACAAACCCCAGGTCCGATAGAATTGCATAGGCGGTGCAGAGGTGAAAATTTGTACTAGTTCTGAGGATGCTTAGCTGGATGAGGGCTTTACCCTTAGAGATAAGATAGGATACGCAATGAGCATATACGTGAAAAGTTTGGAGTAGCTCCAGTGGAATATAAGATTAGAGAGAGTCTCCTTAGATGGTTTGGTCACATTAAACGGAGGCCTTCCGATGATCCGGTTAGGAAAGTTGAGGTATTAGATTTGACTTATGTTAAAGAAAGGTACAACAGACCTAAAAAGACTTGGTTAAACAATATTAGAAATGATCTTTCTTTGTTAGATTTAAATGAGAATTTGACTTTTAACAGGCCACAATGATGAAAAAGATTCATGTAGCTGACCCCACATAGTGATACAAAGGCTTGATGTTGTTGTTGTTGTGTTGTTGGCTGTACCTGTCCAGAGTTCCTCTTGCACCATCAAGCACTCATTCGGTGATACCAGCACTTCCTTGTTCTATAATTTTAAACTGATAAGTCTATTGAAGAACATCTTTCTTCTTCTGATGTCAATTTATGAACAATTTATTACAACCAGGTTGCATTTAATCTGTACTAATTGATTGTTTGGATGCTCTTTAATAGTTTTGATATGTAACAAGATTTTTTATGTTCATCCAAGCATTTTTATGCATCCTCATTAATTGGCTTTGCTTATTCTCGCACATTTTTGGTTTCTAACGAGAAAACATTCATTATGTTTTGATTTGCACATTAATTCAATTGTTTATGGTTTTGTACTTTATGCCATGCACGCTTCTTTGCAGAGTTGCTTGGCTCTTAAGTATGAGGCGTTAGTTCTGAGGGAGACCAAGTATTACAATAATAATGGTTTTCGAGTTTCATATCAGGAATGGTATAACTTTGCAAAGAATTCATTGTATAATGGATATTACGCAATAGCTGTTAAGGTAAATGTTTGTCATTTTAAGCTCATTAGTTTGTTTGGCAAATAATTGGCATCGTAGTCTTTTTTTTTTTAAATACATAACTTGGAACACTTTTACTGCTAAAGTTATTATTAGTTCTTTTTGTTTTTCTGTTATATCATGAATTTGTTTCATGTATACGATAAATAGCTGCTGAAGACAGTCTTCTTTACAATCTTGTTTATGTTGAAGTCATGTATTTGAGGAATTAAAAATTCATGTTCAAGTTTCATGTTGGCAACATTTTTTATAAAAATTCTGAAGTGGAACGTCTTAGTTAAATCATGTCTTAGAATATTATATTTGTTTTTGTACTCATTTCTAGAACTTTCTAGAATATTCAAAGAATATATTATGTATATTGATTGTAATAGGAAGGGGTATATGAAAGAATATTATTAACTTTTGAGCTTGGTTTGTTCCCCAATTTGGGGCTCCCTTCTTGCATCATCTTCTCCTAAAAAATCTACTACATCAGTTGGTATTTGAATCTGGAGCTCACCAAGAATGAGGGATTGCAGAAGAAGATCAGCTACGACGATCGAAGGCGAAGAAGATGGGTTGTCGACGATTGATTGATGCTGAAGAAAATGGATTGTTGATGACGATCGAAGCCATGAAGTCTTTTGGTTGCCTTTTGATGCTGCGTCGAATGCCTGTTTCAGTGGGAATCTAGTCCATCGAATTGCCCCGATTGCGTGAAATCCGATCGGGATGCCAAGGCTGACGCCTCTTCCTTTAGTCATGCAATTATTGGGGAGCAGGGCTTTGTTCTACAAGTTGGCATCGTCCTAATCCCTCTGGGTTCCATTCACGGCAATTTGGTTGTTGACATGGATGTGTATGATGCTGATTGCGATGAGGATGAAGTCAAGGCGGCGTGCGTTGAGGCTTCAATCATCCTGGACTGGGAGATTGTTCGAGCAGGCGCCCCCGCTCGAACTACCAGCTGATGTTCCCAAGCTGCTCAGTGAATGTAATATGAACATTTCGAGTGTGGATGGCGTTATGCCTTTGAGTGATTGCAAAGATTTGGCCATCAATTTATCGGAGAATGTGAATGTGGTTACCAAGTCAGATAGCAGATGTGGTGATCTCCTAAATTCAGTCATCCTTGACCTCCAAGCTTCTTATCTGGGCACTCCTGGTGTTTGTGGACAAGTCCCATTGTATTAGATCTCTCAGTTGCAGCAAAGTTCAGCCCCAAACTAGCATACCGGCAGCTCCCTTCCAGCTCAGTTCATTCCTGCTGCTGTTATTGCTGGGAATCGGTAGACGGCGAATGACCAGGAGGAGCCTCTCAACCATGTTGAAGCAGAGCGGAAGCGGCGAGAGAAGCTTAATCAATTATACTACGTACTCCGAGCTATGGTGCACAATATGTCCAAGCTGGATAAGGCCTCCCTGCTCGGCGACGCCATCGCGTACATCACGAATCGATTGTCTCTCGGATCCTCTAATGAATCACTTCGTTCTCAAGTGGATGTTCTGAAGAGCAATGCTAATGGCTTTCTTGAGAAAGTTGGTGGAAGAGAAGGGAAATTGGAAAGGCTTGAATTGGAGGTGAAGAGGTTTCCGAATTAAACTATCAAATTCAATCAGGATTTATGAAATGATTTGAAGGCACTTGGAAAGTAGAACCATTGTTTCTTGATAAGGAGCTCTGTTCTCCTTGTGAAACAAAATCTTGGCTTGAATATGACTCTGCAACATTCAATACTATGATTAATATTTTTTTTGGAATCAAGCGGCATGATTTCTGCAAGGAAGTTTTTTTATGAAAGCCTACAAGAACTGTGATCACTTGGAGCTCCATGATATCTGGCTATGTTAGGATGGGAGAAGCAATGAGGCTTTTGATCTATTCCAACGAATGCAGCGACAAGGAGTGAAGCCTAATGAACATATCATGGTTAGTCTGTTAGTCGCTTGCTCTAATTTGGGAGCTTTGGAACAGGGGAAATGGATTCATTCTCTCATAAAAAAAGATGAAGGTTTCAAACAATCCAATAGTGATCATAGCTATTATAGATATGTATTGTTAGTGTGGAAGCATAGTTGATGCTCTTGAAAGCCTTTGAAAATGCTTCTGAGAAAAGTTTGTCCTCATGGAACTCTGTGATTATTGGCTTAGCCACTCATAGCCAAGGAAATGAGACAATTCAATTATTCACAAGGCCTCATAATTCTTCTGGTTTAAGGCCTGACAATGTTAGCTTCATAAGTGCTCTAACAACTTGTAACCATTCAGGGATGGTTGAAGAGGCACCCAACTATCTCAAATTAATAAACAAAGAATATGAAATTGAGCTGGAGATCGAGCTGTCTAGTTGATGCTCTAGGCCGAGCTTGGTGATGTAGGAGTAGCATACGAAGACTTGCATTATAAAATTAAACACAAGTTGAATTTAAAATCAACAAGCTATTAATCATGGGGATGTGTAAAACAAGCTTCAAAACAAGTAAGAAAGGCAATCCACAAATAACAATTAACCACAACCAAATTTCTAGAATTCAAGAAGGATAAATTAAATCAATAACTTAGCTAACATTGGTTGGCGAAAAAATCCAACATTTAACATAGATTAGTCATTACAAGAACCATACATTCAATGATTTAAGAAGCTAATTGATTTAAATTATCATGAAAATAGTGATGCTACAAAGGATTGGACTTAAAAAATGTCTACTTAAGTGTATGAAGTAAGAGTAGAAAGATTTAGCTATTTGCATCACAGAGAAGCTTCCTTTAGATGTGGTGTGGTCTCGGCTGATTGATCTTCAAAGGGTTGCTCCGTAGTACCTTCCTTGTATCTTGCTTCACAGTGGAGAAGAAGAGATGCTGGCCGGAATCTGAAAGGAGGAGGGAGGCCACATTTTTTGCTATTTAGTGGAGATTTAGAATTGTATGAGGTTAATTAGTGTGGTAGGGCTTAGGGGAATGGGAGAGAGTGGGGTTGGAAAATGGAAAAATAGTTTTGAAAAAGGGAAAAGTTAAAGTGAACTTTGTAATTAATGGGTCAACTTCACATTAATTAACATGGAGAGTTTCAAGAGTGGGGGGTTGATCGGCGACTAGGGAGGAAGGAGGAAAAGGGGAAGAGATGCAAGGGGGGAAATCAAGAACTCACCTTAATGGATTGTTGGGTACTTCATTTGCCTTCTCCTATGGCTTCACCAACTCACTCTCACACAAGAGAAGAGGGCTGAAATCAGAATTCATTCAAGTTCTCAAACTAAACTAAATTACATACAACACACACTACAACTAATAATATAACTACTCAATCGTGACCGTTGATCTACGGCCCCTTCTATGATAAACCTTCCATGCCTTGAAGTCCCCATCACTAGGTTAGTCCAAGAGGTCATGGATTTGATACTGAGGATTCCAATACAGCCCGATTCTTTAGTTTGGGAAGCATTGCTTGGTGCTCTCATAATGCATGGAGATGTGGAGCTTGTAGAAAGAATTGTTGGTTGTTTGTTCAAAAGGATCCTGAATTTGATCGCCAAATCACAGAACATGTCTCTCACATGCAAATCTTCGACCTAGGAGAATTGATTTTGATGTCTACATCTACCTCCCTCCCAATGAAGTGCCACGACCAAGTCGAGCTCTTCTTGCGCTAGGAGAGTATTATGTGGAACATCTTACTTAAATCATGCCTTCATATATTATATTTCTTTTTGTACTCATTTCTAGAAACTTTCTAGAATATTCTAAGAATAGATTATACATATATTAATTGTAATAGGAAGTGGGATATGAAATAATATTATTAACTTTTGAGCTTGGTTTGTTCCTCAATTTGGGTCTACGTTCTTGCATCCTCTTCTTCTCAAAGATACACCACATCAAATTCTCATGGAATATCCTCAAATTTTAATGCTAAAAATGGCCATCAGATTTCAATCTTATAGTTTAAATCAAAAGCCAAGGCAGAATGACTCGTTATGCCCAAAAAGACTGACATGAACTTTTACCCTTCTCGTCCGAACCTTTTTTTTTTTTGTTTTGAGAATGTTTAAAGAATAAGGTTTTGGCGATATCTCAATGTATAGGGCTAAACAACCCTTAGGGTTTTAATCTGCTGTGTTGAAATCAAAACATTGACAAACACTTGTGATGTTAAAAAACAAGGGCATGTTCTTTAACTGCCATGCGATAGAGGTCCTAATTTGAACAATATAAACTATAGCTTATTGTTAGATGGAAACAATAACCAAATTCTCCTTCAAAGTCCCATATTTCTTCACTATGAGAGGAGGTGGTTTGATACACTTTAATTTATTATTTTCTTGGATCTTGTCCACTCATATTTGTTGATGGCTTTTGAGTTTTGAAGTTAGAGCTGTTATTTCGTTACCAAAACCAAATGATATCTTTTTGGTTTTCTGTTTTCTGTAGGGATTTGACAATGCACTTTCATGCTTTCAGTCTGAACTTAATGCAGATGGAAATACTGGTGATTACTTTCTGAAAGATAACATTGTTGATAAAATTAGAAAACTCAAAGATGAAGCTTCTGCAATGATTTCATCAAGTTCCGGTGTGCACTTTTTCTAGTTTAGTTTGCCCCTACTATTTAACTTTCCTTGACATGTCCTAAATTTTGCAGTCGCTATTCAAGCTTAGACAAACAAAAGATAATGCATCCTCTCTGTAGCAGGACCAAAATTTATCATCTGTTAACATACAAACTCATATGACGATAAAATGAGTTAGTCAGTGATTTTGTTTTGTTTAAAGTAGAACTTTGCTGTTTTTCAAATTTGATTTGGATCAACGGATGAAATTTAATTTATTTAAAGGAAAAAAATTAAATAATTTTGCATAGTATTCATGGCATCTTTTATTGCATGTAGGGCTTGTGTCACCACTTGTGTATAATAGAAGCTCAATTGGCTTTATATTGAGGCACTTGTCCTCTTCCGTTCTCCTTATAACTTCTAATGTTGTATTCCTAATCTCTATTCAAGTAGGGTCTATCATTTCAAATTTTCATAGGGAGGTCGGTTGGGTTGTGGTGTCAATTAGTTAGGATAGTTCACCCCTTGGATTGGCCATACTTAGTCAACTTCTTAGAGTCTTTTGGGATTAGTAACTAAAGTTTTTTTTTTTTTTTTTTTTCTAAAATGAATATTTTGTACTTTCACGTGGCTAGCCAATGATATAGATGAGTCAACCAATTACATTGTCAGCTAGGGGGGTCTGCTTTATGACTAGATGACATTTGTACTATTTTCAAACATCTCATGCTTGGTCAGGTTTAGTTTATTCGATCATATTAGGAGGATTTTTGAGTTGTCACACCTAAGTTGCTTGCCTAACCAAATGAAATGGTATGAGATATTATTGAGTTGGGCCTATTTGATTGAGAGGTGTTATCAGTTAGTGCCTTGTTTGTCATAGATCTACTAGGAAGTGTTCAACGACTTAATAGTTTATTCTGGTAGGTCTACTACTAGTGTTTGTTTAGTAGGGTTATAGGCCCTTTGTGTCTGATTAGTGTTACTCGAACTCCTATGTTAATTATATGACCAACGATATTTGTAGGGAAGTATTCTACAAGATAAGCTTGCCTTTTTGTAGTGTTAGTTGCGTCATGCTCCATGAATGAGAATTTTCATTGTGACCTCCTTGATTATTACTCCATGTATGGCTTTGATCATCCCTTAAGGAGGGTATTTTTTCCTGCCTTCTCATTTCCCCTTCAATTAAATTGTAGGGGAAATGAGAAGGGTTTATTATATTTATCTTAATATAATAAAGGGTTTACACTCTGAAAACTTTAGAATTCGGCAAAGAGCTAGTTTCTAAATTCTTTGTCAGACGCAATGCTTGAAGGCATAACTTTGAGAATTGTTAGAATTCATAAAATTTTAGAGGGAAAAAATATGCTTCTTATTATTATACAAAATTATCCCTATTTATAGATATATACAAGATGTCGTAATAAAGAAACAAATAACTTCTATTTGATACATAATTGCCTCAATATAATCCTTCCTAATTCAGCTACCCAAATATAGAAGGAGATTGACGTGATCCAGGTGAGTCTCCCATCCCGACCGTGAGATTACGTGCAAAGGGATGACTGAGATTTTGACAAAAATTAATGAAGCTCGACATCCTTCAAAGATGTTAGAAGGATTATGCACTTGGCGACATTCGAGACTATATGTAGTGTTATCATCGTATAAAAATTGATAAGATTACCTATTGTATTGTTTGAATATATGAGAAAATGGCTCTTTGAGGATGTTCATTGTAAATGATGACGTTGAGGGAATAATAATGTCATGCCAAGATTTAATTGAATTTAACTTCTTTCATGTAAACCAATTTCCAAGATTTAACTATCTTAGAATTTACTAAATTCAAGTTTATAGGATTTACTAAATCTTATTTTTGTTAAATTCTACTGATAGCCAAACAACCCCAAAAAGTTATTATATATATTGTAATTTCATCCACCGACACCATCACCACATTTCTTCCTAACCCGTACTTCCCCTCTTCTCTATTTGTGACATTGTAGTCTATCCTGACGTCACCTCTCTAAGACTTGAGTTAATTTTCCTCCTTAGTCTGTCGGTGAAATTTTAGTTATATTTTTGCCCAAAGGAGAAGATTTATGTACAGGAGCTTTAAAATTTGGAGGAGGCTCTTATGCTTCTTCCACTCTTTTTCCCTCCAAATTTCCACCAATTGCACGAACACAACTGTATCAAGCATGTTAACTGGATCTCAAACCCTTCATATATATATTTTTTTGGGTCTAGTAATTTGTTTTCTTTCTTCCTAGAAAATCAATATTATGCTAACAAATTCTTTTTGATCGCTCCTTATATGAACCATTCTTCATGTCTATACTTGATGCTAACAAACAGTTCAGGCACTTACCTCCAAATACTTGAAAAGAAAGGCCACTGAATGTGAGCAAAGGTGCTCTGTATTTCCCACTAACTCCCAGCAAGCTGCAAGCTCAATGTTCAGACTTGGAATCAATAAGAGAAATGAACGTAAACTTTACCAGAGCCAACGAAAGAAACAACAGACGTCAGTGCCATAGCTTCTTTCTTTTTGGAGTTAGGTTCACTCAATATGATGATTATTGGGAAATGGTGATTGTGTTCTACTTGTGAAAGTGCATCTAATTGTTCGTTTGCTGTTAATTTCTGACGGTCTCTCTTCCATTTGGCTATTTTACTTGAAGAAGGCTAAGACTTCTTTTGATATGAGAAAGCTGTTCTTTCAGATGGATTTCTCCATTAAATTTAATCCAATTAGAGCATTGAGAGAAGGCAATTTAGCTATGGACTTGTTAGCCACTCAAGCTGCTAAAAACATGCTTCTCCAGTCTACTCATCTTCCTCTTTACCAAAGCCACCTTGCGAGGATGTGCACGATATCTTTAGTATAGTGTTTACAACAACGACATCAAGCCTTCCGTAGAATATTAATTGAAATATCATTGCTTTTTCCCACAAGACTTTTCTTAACATAGAATTAGTCGGTTCTATAGCTAAACATCAGGAACGACTTCTTCTGGGCAAAATTCTCCTTTTTGATATGCATCTATATTTTGGTTTGAGTGTTTAAAGTATTGGGATATTGTCGTTCCATTTTGGTACTAAGAAGTTTGCGTCTCACTTATTGAGGAGAGATGAGGAAAGGATACACGAGAGAGGGAGAGAGATAAAATTCAGTTGTGTTTATTTATTTTTTATCTTTAAATAGGATTTTAGGGAACAGTCTGAGAGTTGAAGCCATTTGTTGTAAATTACATGATTTTCGGTGGAAAATCATTGCAGAGGTTGGGTATTTATAAGTATGTGGCTTATGTT
This sequence comes from Dendrobium catenatum, assembly GCF_001605985.2. Lineage (NCBI taxonomy): Eukaryota > Viridiplantae > Streptophyta > Magnoliopsida > Asparagales > Orchidaceae > Dendrobium > Dendrobium catenatum. The sequence continues at coordinate 597,732 of NW_021320015.1, read as the reverse complement.
GCGTGGGAATAGAAAAGAGACGGACGATGCATTTGCTGGTAGTCCTTCTTAATTAGGCAATCTGTTTCAATATCTTTTAATTTCACAGTTCAATTTTTTTCCCGGCTGCTAGGGTTTTTTTCTCCCTAGCCGATCTTCGTCCTCCCGTGCTTGTTCTCCCCTCTTCGGCTTGGCCGGGGGAGCTTCCCTCCCCATGGCCAACCTCTCTTCCTCCGTGGAGTTCCCTCCACTATCCTCTAAGAGTGTTGTTCCCTCTGCTGTCGCCCCTCTTAGCTACAGCAATATTGTGGCTTCTCCTCGCCCAGGGAATGCTTTTAAGCTTTCATCTTCGGTCTTGCCTGATGATCCCTTGGAGTTTAATGAAATCCATGTCAAAGCAGCTTCGGATGAATGGGGACTGGCGTTGATAGGCTATTCGCTCGGACGACGTCCGTATTACGAATCCCTACTTTTGGCTATCCGCAAGGTTTGGAAGCTCAAAGGTATGATGAAACTGCTTTCTTTAAGCGATGGGTTCTTTATGTTGAAATTCACGACGCATAAAGACTATGATATGGCCTTATCTGGAGGGGTGTGGTTTTTCCTTGGTAAGCCGTTTGTGCTCCAAAAATGGGTTCCTAATTTCAAACCTGTGAGAGAGGAGTTCACATCTATCCCTATATGGTTTAAAATCCTTGATTTACCTCTTCCTTGCTGGACTCCGGAAGGAATTTCGCGGATTGCCAGTAAGATCGGAACTCCGATTGCGGTTGACGATCTTACAGCCGAAAAAACTAGGCTCACGTACGCCAGAGTTTGTGTCCAGGTATCAAAGGAATGTTCTTATCCTGAGTTCATCCCCATAACCATTTTAGGTGAGCCATTCTCTCTTCGTATCCAATACGAATGGAAACCAGAACAATGCGAGCACTGTGGATCTATTGTGCATACCCCGGATTTTTGTCCATCAAAACCGCAACCTTCAAAAACTGATGTTCAACCGCCACGAGGTAGAAGCACTAGCCGGAAGCCTCCGCGGGCGACCGGTAGAAACTCCAATTTCGAGCCCAAGCAATCTCTAGCTGCTCAACAAATTGTTCAATCAATGGAGGCATCTGACCCCATGTTTAAGTCCTCCACCTTCATTGCTGATGCATCTCTGAAGATCTCTGACCTCCCAGGGCCTTCCACTCAGCCAACTTCCACTAAAACGCAGCCCAACATCCCAACCCCGACTGTGGTAGTTACCCAACAACTGAACAATTCTGCTGGGACAGCTTTCATTGCTATCCCAAATCTAAATTCACCAACTGAGGAGTCTATCCCGTCTTCTTCTACTACCATCCAGCAACAAGACAAAGTGATTTCACCTAACAAGTTTGCTATTCTTCAAGAAAGTAGTAGTGAGTCTGAGCCTCCTCCTTCCACTACTCTGCATACGGAAAAGAACCGAAATAGCACTGTTGCACAATCAAAGGCTTCTAGGAGTAAGCAAACTAAAAAAACTCCTAGCAAATCCTCAAAATCCCAATGATCCCACCTCGTCTAGCGGCTTGGAATGTGAGAGGTTTCAACAGCCCGGAAAAGGTCAGGGCGTGCAAAGACTTAGTTCGTGACCGCAAACTTGAGTTACTTTGTGTCCTGGAAAATAGAATTCATGCAAGCTCTTTTTCCGACCCCTGGTTTCGTCTTAACCACTGTGTTTTTGAGAATGAGGAAAGCTGCCATAATTTTAACCTATCTTCCTCGGGTAGGATTTGGATTAAATGGAATCCGCTCCTCCTCAGTTTCAGACCTTCCCATTACACTACTCAGCTGATTTCTGGTGATCTTTACAGGGGGCAAGAACATCTTTGTGTCCTCACTGTTGTCTATGCTTCCAATTCTTTGGGTGATCGCTTACTTCTTTGGGAAAAACTTAGAGAAATTGGGAATCTTATCTGCTCCCCTTGGCTCATTCTTGGTGATTTTAATTGTTGCTTATATGCTGACGAGAAATCTGGTGGCACTCCTCTCCTGGCCACCCAACTCTGGGATTTTAATGCTCTTAAGTTTGACTTGGGGTTGTTGGATTTATCCTCCAAGGGCCTTAAATTTACTTGGTTTAATGAAAGGGCTAATGACCCCATTCACTTGAAGCTGGATAGAATGATGATAAATGATAAGTGGCTTGAAGCTTTCCCTTCCACTTACTATGAGGCCCTTTCTCCCGCTTGCTCGGATCATTCCCCGATTATCCTTTTTTCAGATCAGCAAGCTATGTTGAAACACAGATTCGTTTTCAAAAACTACTGGACTAAACAAAATGGCTTTTGGGTCGACCTCCTAAATATTTTTTCTCTACCGACACACGGGAACCCCATCTTTGATCTGTATAGAAAATTGAAAATGCTTAAAGTGAGCATTAAGGATAAAGACTGGGCAAATTCTAGCTTTCTCTCCAATCAACTTGTTATTCTTAAAGAGCAGCAATCTCAGTGCCTTGGTATGTTAAATATTGATCCTCAAAATCTTGATCTCAACTATCAACTGAAATCAATCAAATCTCAACTTTCGGTTTGTTCTGAGTCTTGGACAAATTGGCTTCTTCAAAGAGCAAAACTTAAATGGCTTACTAAAGGAGAGGATGATTTAAAGTTCCTTTATGCTAGGCTCAAGAAGAGAAGGAATCATAGCTCCGCAACTCCGGTTGCTAGTGAAGACCCTACCATTAGGCAAGATCTGATAAATTCTATTACTCAACACTTTGAGAAATTGTTCAATGCTCCCCCTCCAGCAAATACTTTGGAATCTTTATTTATTCCCAAAGGTAATGTTATTCCATCTCATTTATCTCATTTGCTGACGGTTAATGTTTCTGATGATGAGATTAAGGAGGCTATTTTTCTTGGGAGCTCCAACTCTTCTCCTGGCCTGGATGGATTTAACTTTGAGTTTTATAAATCCACTTGGCTTATTACGGGTCTTTTTGATCGCTCCTTATATGAACCATTCTTCATGTCTATATTTGATACTAACAAACAGTTCAGGCACTTACCTCCAAATACTTGAAAAGAAAGGCCACTGAATGTGAGCAAAGGTGCTCTGTATTTCCCACTAACTCCCAGCAAGCTGCAAGCTCAATGTTCAGACTTGGAATCAATAAGAGAAATGAACGTAAACTTTACCAGAGCCAACGAAAGAAACAACAGACGTCAGTGCCATAGCTTCTTTCTTTTTGGAGTTAGGTTCACTCAATATGATGATTATTGGGAAATGGTGATTGTGTTCTACTTGTGAAAGTGCATCTAATTGTTCGTTTGCTGTTAATTTCTGACGGTCTCTCTTCCATTTGGCTATTTTACTTGAAGAAGGCTAAGACTTCTTTTGATATGAGAAAGCTGTTCTTTCAGATGGATTTCTCCATTAAATTTAATCCAATTAGAGCATTGAGAGAAGGCAATTTAGCTATGGACTTGTTAGCCACTCAAGCTGCTAAAAACATGCTTCTCCAGTCTACTCATCTTCCTCTTTACCAAAGCCACCTTGCGAGGATGTGCACGATATCTTTAGTATAGTGTTTACAACAACGACATCAAGCCTTCCGTAGAATATTAATTGAAATATCATTGCTTTTTCCCACAAGACTTTTCTTAACATAGAATTAGTCGGTTCTATAGCTAAACATCAGGAACGACTTCTTCTGGGCAAAATTCTCCTTTTTGATATGCATCTATATTTTGGTTTGAGTGTTTAAAGTATTGGGATATTGTCGTTCCATTTTGGTACTAAGAAGTTTGCGTCTCACTTATTGAGGAGAGATGAGGAAAGGATACACGAGAGAGGGAGAGAGATAAAATTCAGTTGTGTTTATTTATTTTTTATCTTTAAATAGGATTTTAGGGAACAGTCTGAGAGTTGAAGCCATTTGTTGTAAATTACATGATTTTTATAGGCTTTCTTAAAAAAGGTCTCTCTTTTTTTTTTTTTTTTCTGCTAGGGTTTTTTCTCCCTAGCCGATCTTCGTCCTCCCGTGCTTGTTTCTTCCTCTTCGGCTTGGCCGGGGGAGTTTCCCTCCCCATGTCCAACCTCTCTTCCTCCGTGGAGTCTCCTCCGCTATCCTCTAAGAGTGTCGCTCCCTCTGCTGTCGCCCCCCTTAGCTACAACAATATTGTGGCTTCACCTTGCCCAGGGAATGCTTTTAAGCTTTCATCTTCGGTCTTGCCTGATGATCCCTTGGAGTTTAATGAAATCCATGTCAAAGCAGCCTCGGATGAATGGGGACTGGCGTTGATTGGCTATTCTCTCGGGCGACGTCCGTATACGAATCCCTGCTTTCGGCTATCCGCAAGGTTTGGAAGCTCAAAGGTATGATGAAACTGCTTTCTTTAAGTGATGGGTTCTTTATGTTGAAATTCACGGCGCATGAAGACTATGATATGGCTTTATCCGGAGGTGTGTGGTTTTTCCTTGGCAAACCTTTTGTGCTTCAAAAATGGGTTCCTAATTTCAAACCTGTGAGAGAAGAGTTCACATCTATCCCTATATGGTTTAAAATCCTTGATTTACCTCTTCCATGCTGGACTCCGGAAGGAATTTCGCGGATTGCCAGTAAGATCGGTACTCCGATTGCGGTTGACAATCTTACAGCCGAAAAACTAGGCTCACGTATGCCAGAGTTTGTGTCCAGGTATCAAAGGAATGTACTTATCCTGAGTCTATCCCCATCACCATTTTAGGTGAGCCATTCTCTCTTCGTTTCCAATATGAATGGAAACCAGCACAATGCGAACACTGTGGATCTATTGTGCATACCCCGGATTTTTGTTCTTCAAAGCCGGAACCTTTAAATACTGATTTTCAAAGTCGGAAGCCCCCGCGGGCGATCGGCAGAAATCCCAATTTCAAACCCAAGCAACCACTAGCTGCTCAACAAAATGTTCAATCATCTGAGGCATCTGATCCCATGTCTATGCCCTCCTCCTCCACTGCTGCTGCATCTCTGAAGATCTCTGACCTCCCAGCGTCTTCCACTCAGCCAACTCCATCAAAACCGCAGCTCAACTTTCCAACTCCAACTGTGGTAGCCACCCAACAACTGAACAACACTGCTGAGACGACTTTCATTACTATCCCAAATCTAAATTCACCAACTGAGGAGTCTATCCCGTCTTCTTCTACTATCATCCAGCAACAAGACAAAGTGATTTCACCTAACAAATTTGATATTCTTTAAGAAAGTAGTAGTGAGTCTGAGCCTCCTCCTTCCACTACTCTGCATTCGGAAAAGAATCGAAATAGCACTGTTGCACAAACAAAGGCTTCTAGGAGTAAGCAAACTAAAAAAACTCCTAGTCAATCCTCAAAATCCCAATGACCCCACCTCGTCTAGCGGCTTGGAATGTGAGAGGTTTCAACAGCCCGGATAAGGTTAGGGCATGCAAAGACTTAGTCCGTGACTGCAAACTTGAGTTACTTTGTGTCCTGGAAAATAGAATTCGTGCTAGCTCTTTCTCCGACCCTTGGTTTCGTCTTAACCACTGTGTTTTTGAGAATGAGGAAAGCTGCCATAATTTTAACCTATCTTCCTCGGGTAGGATTTGGATTAAATGGAATCCGCTCCTCCTCAGTTTCAGACCTTCCCATTCCACTACTCAGTTGATTTCTGGAGATATTTTCAGGGGGCAAGACCATCTTTGTGTTCTCACTGTTGTCCATGCTTCCAATTCTTCGGGTGACCGCTTACTTCTTTGGGATAAACTTAGAGAAATAGGGAACCTCGTCTGTTCCCCTTGGCTCATTCTTGGCTATTTTAATTGTTGCTTATATGCTGACGAGAAATCCGGTGGCACTCCTCCTGGCCTGTAATATCAGTTCTGCTCCAGGTTCGTCCGGGACGAAGTTGGATCGTCCGGGACGATCGGTTTCTGTCAGCCATGTACTGTATTTGTAGATGATTGTTTTGAGGAAAAGAAAGAAACATATAGACGATTTGTTCCGCTGCATTTGACATTTTTAGTAGCTCTGGTCTATTTTGTATAATATTTGGAAGATTCAGTTCAGTAAACAAATTCCAAAGCCAGATCCTGGTTAGTTTGTTAAGCTGATCGGGATCCGGCTCGGGCGGGATCCGTCCCCGTCGGGTCGGGTCGTGACATGGCCACCCTCCTTTGGGATTTTAATACTCTTAAGTTTGACTTGGGGCTGCTGGATTTGGCCTCCAAGGGCCTTAAATTTACATGGTTTAATCAAAGGGCTAATGACCCCATTCACTTGAAGCTGGATAGAATGATGATAAATGATAAGTGGCTTGAAGCTTTTCCTTCCACTTACTATGAGGTCCTTTCTCCCTCATGCTTGGATCATTCCCCGATTGTCCTTTTTTCAGACCAGCAAGTTATGTTGAAGCACAGATTCATTTTCAAAAATTACTGGACTAAACAAAATGGTTTTTGGGCCGACCTCCTAAATATTTTTTCTCAACCGACACATGGGAATCCCATCTTTGATCTGTATAGAAAGTTGAAAATGCTTAAAGTGAGCATTAAGGATAAAGATTGGGCAAATTCTAGCTTTCTCTCCAATCAACTTGTTTTTCTTAAAGAGCAGCAATCTCAGTGCTATGATATGTTAAATATTGATCCTCAAAATCTTGCTCTCAACTATAAACTGAAATCTATCAACTCTCAACTTTCGGATTGCTCTGCGTCTTGGACAAATTGGTTGCTTCAAAGAGCAAAACTTAAATGGCTTTCTAAAGGAGAAGATGATTTAAAGTTCCTTTATGCTAGGCTTAAGAAGAGAAGAAACCATAGCTCCTCAACTCTGGTTGCTAGTGAAGACCCTACCATTAGGCAAGATCTGATAAATTCTATTACTCAACACTTTGAGAAATTGTTCAATGCTACCCCTCCAGTAAACACATTGGAATCTTTCTCTATCCCCAAAGGTAATGTTATTCCATCACATTTATCTCATTTGCTGACGGTTAATGTTTCTGATGTTGAGATTAAGGAAGCTATTTTTCTTGGGAGCTCCAAGTCTTCTCCTGGTCCGGATGGATTTAACTTTGAGTTTTATAAATCCACTTGGCTTATTACGGGCCCTTTGGTGTGCAAAGCAGTGAAGTCTTTTTTCTCAAAGGGGTACCTCCCAAAGATGGCCAAAGCTACTGCCATCGCTTTGATTCCCAAATCCACTCATGCTTCCAACATTTCTGACTATAGGCCCATTGCTCTCTGCAATGTTTTCTACAAGATTATTTCCAAAATTTTGGCTTCTAGAATGAAGGAAATCATGCCTTTTATCATTGGGAACAATCAAGCTGGCTTTATCAAGAAACGCATTGCTACTGATAATATCCTTCTAGCTTCTGAAATCCTCTCTGATTTCAAAAAGTCTGCCAAAAACAAATTAATGTGTGCCAAGCTGGATATTCGTAAGGCTTTTGATTCAGTATCTAGGGCTTTTATTTTATCCAAAATGAAACAAAAAGGCTTCCCTTCATCTTTTATTCATTGGGTCAAGGCTTGCATTTTGGATGTACATTTTTCTATATGCATAGACGGGGCATTGGAAGGCTACTTTAACTCATCCTATGGCATTAGGCAAGGCTGCCCCCTTAGCCCTTATCTCTTCTGCATTGCAATGGATGTCTTTTCCTGTTTGATTGATAATGACTCCAATCAGGATAATTTCATTGGGTTTCATAAACATGGCGTGAACATTTCACACTTACTTTATGCGGACGATCTCCTAATCTTTGGGGAAGCTTCTCTTAACAACCGTGCTGCTCTTAGAAAGATTCTTGACATCTTTGCTAAAGTTTCAGGTCTTTTGGTGAACCATGAGAAGAGTCAGATTATAATTTCTAGCTATATTTCTAATCCCATGGATTTTTGTGAGGCTCTTCATATGCCCTCTTATTGTGTCAAGATGACTTATCTTGGATTGCCTATCTCGGTTAAGAAATGCTCTAAATATGACTTTCTTCCCCTTATGCATTCAATTGCAAATCACCTGGCTGGGTGGAAAGCCAGATTATTATCCATGGGGGGAAGGCTACAATTCCTTAAATATACGGTTTGCAATACAATTGCCTATTGGATAAGAGGGTCCATCATTCCCAAATCTTGTATCAAAACACTTAGCAGAATATGTGCCAAATTCTTGTTCTTTGGGGACCCTGAGGCCAAAAAGCTTCATCTTATCACATGGAAGAGAACTTGTAAACCTAAATTAAATGGTGGGCTGGGTATCCCTGATTTAATTGGTCTTCAATTCGCCACCATGAGCTCACTGCTTTTCAGGTTTTACAATTCAAAATCCATTCTTTTCAACTATTTGAATGCTAAATATGCCACACCCTGGACTCCTGCGCTCAGCAGGCCTTCTCCTCTATGGAACGAAATTGGCAAGGTGGCCTTGATTATTAAACCTGATATTTGTTTTGATTTTATGCCTCAATGTGTAATTTCTTTATTATGGGACCCTTGGTTTCACGGTAATGCCTTGGTTCAAGCTTTTCCGAATTTGAATCTGCAAGTTATTTTCAGTCACTATGCCAAGGTTACAGATTTTCTGGATGTGGATGGCTGGCATCTTCCGTATTCTAATATTGAGGGCTTGAAAAATGTCTTGGAGCCTTTGGGGATTAATCCTGATGCAAAGAACTTTATTAACTGGAAGGATAGGAAAAATCCTATTTTTTTCGTCTTTCCTTTTGCATTTTTACAAAAATGATGCAATTGTTGACTGATATCAATCTGTTTGGCATAAACACTCAGCCATTAAATATTCCATTTTTTCTTGGACTGCTCTAAACGGGGGGCTGAAAACTGCGGATGCACTAAGAAGGAGATCTATATTGGTTCCCCCCAACTGTGCTGTGCTTTTCACACAATGAAACCAATTCTCACATTCTTTTTGAGTGTGACTATGCATATTCTGTCATTTGTAACTTAATTCCTGAGCTGGGAGAGTTCCTTTTACGTCCTAGGTTGTCTCAAGTTCTTCAATATTTGGGGGATAAGGCTATTACGATTAAACATCAAAAGGAGTTACTTTTACTTACTTCCTCATGTGCTGCTTACTATTTATGGAGGGAGAGAAACGAACGAAGGTTTAACTTCAAGTTTAGAGACGTCAATACTCTTTGCAATATTATTAAATATGCGGTTGAGGCTAAATCCTCTACCTGGAAGCACAATGAGAATCTGAAATTCCCTTGGAAGCCATAATTTGCATCATTTCTATGCCTTGCTGGAGACGGGAGATATTTGTGTTGCTGCAACTTTCTGTGAATGAATATGCTTTTGCGACATTTTGGCTTGATGGCTTATCCTGATCCTATCGGGAAATGTCATTTTGGTATTCTTCTTCGTATCCTCATTGCCTGGAACGTTATTTTGGATTGTGGCTTGTATGGATGCCTGCAAGATGTTCTGGGAATTTTGTCGGAAACCCAGCTATTTACTCGGATGGACTAATGGAGCTTTGCTGGATTGAAGTTTTTGGAGGCGCAAAAGAATGGACGATGATGTAGCTGCTAATCCTCTCCTTGGACGGCCTTTTTGGCAACCAGGAGAGTACTCTTCATGTCGCTTGATTGGTTTTTGGACGGTTTAATAAATTAGCAGTCTGAGTCCAATTTTGGTTTATTAGCATCAGTTTGGCCGGCTGTTTTCTTTCTTGCTGTTTTTTGTTTTTCACGTTTCTGTATGGGGGGTATAGGTTTTTGGTAAGACCTCTCTTTTGTTTGAGGTTTTACCTTTTTATTATACCTTACTTGTAATCCTTTTTACATAGTAAATACGGGCTTTTTGCCCTCATTTTCCAAAAAAAAAAAAAAAAAAAGGTATCTTTTTGCGCAGTAGAACTCTCTCAAAATGGTCTCTTTAAGATGTCTAGATAATGTCACATGTCACTTTATTCATATTTCTTGTGAGTCTTAATTATTAGTCACCCACACAGCTCACCTTGGTTTGTTGATTGAGAGCTTAGGCTTCCAACTAAGAAGTCTTGGGTTCGAGTCTTCGTGTATGCGTTGTGTGCGTGAGTTTGCTTTAAATGATCTAAATGTTGAAAAAAAAAAAAAAACAACTAATTAGTCCCCAATATATCATGATCTATGTTTAACACAGTCACTTTATAATTCATTGGTATACATTCCTTTTAATGGAGGATATTAATCTCAGAATATTGTGTTGAACAATCTCAATCTCCTTTTTATAATAAAATGAATAAAAATATAATATCTTTAATTGAGATTATTCTCAAATATTATATTTGGGAAACAATTAATTATGGGAGTTTATGTCCACGAAAAATCCCCATCTCTTATATGTAAATAAACTTTGTTTAGCTCATTTTATTTAAAGAAAATCTTTTTTATGTATATTTATAGTTTTCTATCCATTAATTCTAATTTAGGTTTTTTCCTATACTTTGTGACAACGCATTGAACTTTTATTTGGTCCGGTGAACGTACGTAGAGGTACGTTCGGCCGGCATTAAGATCGCAGGCATAAAACGAGAAATGCCGAGAAATACCAACAATAACGAGAAATACCATTATGTGAAGACAAAATACCGAGCAATATTGTTTCTAGAAAAACTCGGTATTTTTTGGGATTACTCGGTATTGGTCTTCACAGAGCGGTATTCCTCGTTATGACCAAACAATACCTAGCAATACCGACCAAATACCGAGCAAAAACCGAGTAACAATCCTCTGACCGAACGTAGAGCTATGTCCGGTCAGAGGATTCTACGTTCGGTCAGAGGATGTAATAAAAGTTCCTTTCAAAGCCCTCATAGTTTTGGTGATTCTTTTGGGAATATTAAAATTTAAGTTAATATTTATTACAAATATATTAAATTAATTTATTTAATTATTTGAATAATTTAATAGGTCGGTTCATCGGACCGATTCACCACAAAATAGGTTTTAAAAATAGACCGAACGGTTTTATGACCGGTTCAGTTGGTGGACCTCCATCAACAGGCAACGGTCTTTCTGACTCCGGTCTCCTGCCGACTACGGTCCTTCCGACCAGACAAACATGTATATGTAATTCCTACCATATAATGCAATCTATATGATGTAGATTTGCTACATCAATCCAAGGCCTTCTCCTAAGGAAGGGCCTCATTTGTAATCGACTGCAAATACTAGTGGATTCATTCAAACTGGGCCAGGCCCCGTGGTTTTTCCCCCTTTTTAGGGGTTTTCCACGTAAAAACTTTGGTGTCTCTTATGAATGCTACACCCTCTCACTTATCTGCTTGTGTGCTGGATCTTCGTACAATGCTAAGACGTTAAACTAAATATTTCTCTACCGCCGCGAATACTCCAGGACGCAACAGCTATGTTCGCGATTTTCTCAGTATTGCTCGGTATTTGCTCGGTATTGCTTTGATAAAAGGAGAAATACCGCTATGTGAAGACCAAAACTATACAAATACCGAGTTGTACCGAGTTTTTCTACAACTCGGTACAACTCGGTATTTGCTCAGGGTTTACTCGGTATTGCTAGGGATTTGCTCGGTATTGCTAGGTATTTGCTCGTTATTGTTAGAAAAAACTCGGTACAACTTAGTACAACTCGGTATTTGCTCAGGATTTGCTCGGTATTGCTAGGGATTTTCTCGGTATTGCTAGGTATTTGCTCGGTATTGCTAGAAAAAACTAGGTACAACTCGGTACAACTCAGTATTTGCTCAGGATTTGCTCGGTATTGCTAGGGATTTGCTCGGTATTGCTAGGTATTTGCTCGGTATTGCTAGAAAAAACTAGATACAACTTGGTACAATTCGGTACAACTCAGTATTTGCTCAGGATTTGCTCGGTATTGTTAGGGATTTGCTCGGTATTGCTAGGTATTTGCTCGCTATTGCTAGAAAAAACTAGGTACAACTCGGTATTTGTATGGTATTTAAAATATATCCAAAAGGTGATGGGATGTTGTTCGGCTCGTCAAGGATTTAAAAAAACGCACGTATTAGAACCCAAAAAACAGCGGGCCGGGTCGACGACTTTTCTTGATGCTAAGTGTCGCTAAAATATTGGTGGCCGAACTTAAAGGAGGGTATGTTCACCGGACCAAATAAAACGTGGCGGTGGCGGCTGGGTTGAATTACTCGTCTCGTCAAAGTCTTGCCCTAACTAACCTGCTTCTCGCATGGCCGACGCGTCCCCCAAGTTCCACCCCCCCGACCTTCTCCCTCCGGCAGCAGCCGCCGCCGCTGACCTCGCTACCGCCCATGATGGACTTGCCTTTTGGCAGTACATGGCAGCCGGATCCGTCGCCGGACTGGTGGAGCACACAGCCATGTTCCCCGTCGATACCCTCAAGACCCGCATACAGACCCACAGTATCCCCTGTCACCCGCCTCCCGGCCTTCGCCACGCTTTACGCTCCCTCATCCGCGTTGACGGCTTCTTCGGTCTCTACCGCGGCATCGGTGCTATGGGACTTGGCGCCGGACCTGCCCACGCTGCCTACTTCTCCGTCTACGAGATCTCCAAGCGCCTTCTTCTCACCGAAGACCATCCGAACAACCCTGCCGCCCACGCCACCGCCGGCGTTCTCGCCACGGTCGCAAGCGATGCTGTTTTCACTCCAATGGACACCGTTAAGCAGCGTCTGCAGATGGGAAGCAGCCCATACAAGGGGGTCGTCGATTGCGTGCGAAGGGTCTTGAAGGAGGAGGGCTTCCGGGCGTTCTATGTGTCTTACCGTACGACGGTGCTGATGAATGCACCATTCACGGCTGTGCATTTTGCGACATACGAGGCTGCGAAGAGGGGGCTGATGGAAATCTCTCCTGAGAACTCGGATGATGAGAAGTTGCTTTTGCATGCCACGGCAGGGGCAGCGGCTGGGGCGCTGGCGGCAGCTTTGACTACACCGTTAGATGTGGTAAAAACGCAGCTGCAGTGCCAGGTGCTGTATACGTTTCCTCTCTTCTTTGTTCTTCCGTTTTGGTTTTTATTTTTCCTGCAATTTATCCTTGAATGTTGTAGTGGGACCAATCTTTTGAACATCCTTCTTATCCATTTTTCTGAACTCAACTTTTTTTTTTGGTGATGAAGTTTGAAGGGTTTTTTTTTTCTCTAATCTAAATTTGCTGAGAGAAATTGTTGTTCTATCTCTTCAATGAATGAGACCGAAGTTCTTGGGTTATATTTATTCTAGAGTTTATCGGAGTTGTAGTTAAGAATGACTACAATATAATTCACCGAAGATTTTATTGTAGTCTACCAAAGAGGGGAAAAAGAAGAAAAGAAGAACAATGTTATCTTCTTGATAGAAATTACGGCTTCACTAAAATTTCAAGATATCTGGGCGTTGGCCAGCCCAAAAGAAAATGATAATTGTGTACTTATTAGTTAAAAAAGAATGATTAGCTATTAAACAGAGGGAAGTTTAAGGTTTACCAATATAGTAAACCCTTAGAATTCTCCCTTGTAATTTTATCTCGAGGCCTTCTCTTTTTGATCATCCATGCGTTGCATTCTTACTAACCTCTTTATGCTCTTGAGTTTCAGTGGGACAAGAGAGCTAGAGAGCTTGTCTAGTAAGAGAAATAAAAGTTAGAGAGTGAGTCTCTCGGCTTAAGAGAAAGGAGAGGGATAGTGGATGACTCTGCATGAGAAAGAAGTTTTTTTATTAACTGGATGCATAAAAGCTTAAAATCAATCCATATTTATTGTTGAGTTGGGACAAACAAAAATAAATAGTAAAACTACGAGATAATTCCTAATACAAATGTTAGATCTAAGGAAACAAATCTTGAAACATGGAAATAGATGAATCCTATCTAAATTCCCAATTTGTATGGCTAGCCATGGTTTAAAAAGTAGGACTTTTTGGTGGAATATCATTTTTATTCTGTTATTGAGATTGCCCTACTAATTTTGTTTGGATTTATTTGTTTTCTTGAAAGGTGGACAACCACCCTTCTCTCTCCTCCATTTGAATTTGTAATCTATTACTACTTTCAATTTCTCCTTCCATTGATGTAACCAACACATATAGGCTTAGATCTAATTATGAATGTTGTGATATAGTTTTGAATGTTGTTTCCATGCCGATGCCCTATATTGTCTAAGTTACCTGAAAAGTTTGTGGGTCATTTTGGAAGGTTGTGTTGAAAGTTTTGTAATTTTTAGGGAAATCTATGGAATATTCTGAAAGGGTATTGGAGTTCTTTAGAAGATTCTAATGCTTTTCTAGAAGATTATGCAAACTTCTTCAATTTTATCTTGGTCCTAGTTGAACTATGTTTAATGTTTTGGAGCCTCTTAGACCATGGGGCTTCCTTAAAGTTTTGTTTGTTTTTGAAAATGGTTAGAGCTGGACCTTTTTCCATATCATATAGAAGTTTGAAAATGCACAATTGGGTATTGAGACATTTTCTTTTGGTGGGCGAGGTGTAAGCCTTTATATTAAATCATTAAATTAAGGAAAATATGAAATAATAAGTCACATATTATCATCAAAATAATATATTTAGTAAAATCATAAAAAAATCATAGTAAGGCCATTAAAAATCATACAAGGCTATATAGAACAAACTATGCTAAATGAATAGTCTCTCTCATTCCTAGTTCAACATAAACAAGTAATCTAAGGTCATAATTTATGAATTCAAAAGTTTCCCTACTCTCTTCATTTGAAGAGTATTTATTAGAATCATTATTGTAGTTAATTTCTTTCTCTCCTCTCTCATACTTAAAAAAAAAAAGAGTTTCTAACAACGAAAGGATAGGCAATGGAGGAGAAGCAACGATGGTCTAACAATGGCGGTGGTGCAACCATGACAGTAATGCAAGAGGATAGGGTGCATGTGTTAGGGTGAGTTTAAAGCCATGTGATTTTTCTCAAGTTTGATTTGATTTAGGTATAATAAATATGTTTTATTTAATACACAAAGTAAATGAAATTTTACAATTTACTTAACTCTAATTTTTAAGGCTTTACGTCTCTTCAAAATTGCATTAAAATTGCACTAGGGCATGCCTCATCCCTCACTGAGGCATAAGCCTTATATGAGAAGTACCAGGTATACACCTCATTGTCTTTTTTTTTTTAAATTGCATTGAGGCAAGCCTTGAGATAGGCCTCTAATTTTGTAATTTTAAAACATGATGTAGAAGCTTAGCCTTATACAAATATCTCATTATAGAGGCTTGCTTGGGCTACTAAGGTTTAGTTTTTTTTCCCTCTTGGCAGGGTTGGAAAGAGATCATTTTTCCTCACCTCATGGGTTGGTAATAGGTCTTCTCCCCATCTTGCTCATGTTACGACAAAAAGGTGACTTGGTCAACTATTTTTTACTACTTTTCATAGTTTTTTTTTTCCTTTGATCATTTACTTTCTAAAGTTTATGTAGTGGGGTTGGGTGTTGTTGGACGGTGGTAAATTACTTTGTAGTTACAGATAATGTCAAATTTTTGGACCTTCATGTAGGTTTGCATTTGGATGGTTTGGTCTATTTGGTTTGCAATGAAGGTTGTGATAAGTAACATTAGCACTTTAAATGAAAATAGAGATTTTTTTTTCGTCTTATTTGTAAAACTGATGTTAGAGAGGCTTTAAAGAAAATGAAGTATCGAAAAGCTATTGGACCTAATGATATTCCAGTAGAAGTGTGAAAATGTTTTGGAGATAAAGGAATTTTTTTTGCTTAAATTTTTTTTACTATTATTGTAAGGACTAAAATATGTCATATGAGTGGTGGAGTGTGTTAATTCCTATTTTTGAGAATAAATATGATGCACAAGAGTGTACGAAGTATAGAGGAATTAAGTTAAATGTGTCATTTTCTTGTTGATAAGACTGGAGGAGTTGAAGGAAAACAAGAATTATGGAGATTAATCTTAGAGTCTAAAGGTTTTTGTATGAGTAGATCTAAAATCGAATACTAAAAATATGTCATATGAGTGGTGGAGTGTGTTAATTCCTATTTTTGAGAATAAATATGATGCACAAGAGTGTACGAAGTATAGAGGAATTAAGTTAAATGTGTCATACGTTAAAACTTTGAGAGAATTTTATTGAGCATAGGTTACGATGTGATATTAATGTTTCTCAAAATCAATTTGGATTCAAGTATAGAGAGAATATGGAGAATCTACATGTGATATTTATTGATTTACTAAAAACATATGATAAAGTTCCAAGAGAAGTGCTCTAGAGAATTTTAGAAAAAAAAAAGAGCTAATAATGCTTATATTCAAGTAAGTGGGGATATGTATGTAAGAGCTATTACCTCTGTTCAAACTCAAGATGATTTGACCAATCATTTTCCTATTTTTATTGCATTACATCAAAGATCAACTTTAAGACCATATCCTTTTGCTTTAGTCATGGATATTCTTACTAGACATTTGCAAGAGGATGTACCCTGGTGTATGCTTTTTGATGATGATATTTTTCTTGTTGATAAGACAGGAGGAGTTGAAGGAAAACATGAATTATGGAGATTAACCTTAGAGTCTAAAGGTTTTTGTATGAGTAGATCTAAAATCGAATACATGGAGTATAATTTTATTAATAATAGATCTAGCTGGGGGATGACGACTTTGAGCAATCAAGTTATTAATAAGAGTACATAAGTCATTAATAAGAGTACGTATTTTAGATATCTCAGGTCTATTGTTCAAAGTGATGGTGAAATAGATGGGGATATAATTTAAGTTGAATGGTTGAAGTGGAGGAATGCATTGATCTTATTGTGTGATAGAAAAATACCTCTCAAACTTAAGAGAAAAATCTAAAAGATGGTGGTGAGACTTTCAATGCTTTATGTTGCAAAATGTTGACCATTAATAGAGAAACATAAAATTAAGTGGTGTTGCAAAGATGAGGATGCTCAGGTGGATGAGTGGCTTCACTCTTAGAGATAGTATATGAAACGAGTGTATACATGAAAAGTTGGAGTAGCTCTAGTGAGCGATAAAATTATAGAGAGTTGCCTTAGATGGTTTGAAAACATAAAACATTGGTCTTTCAATGGCCCAATTAGAAGAGTTGATGTATTACATTTTGCTTATGCTAAGAAAGCTAGATTCAAACCTAAAAAGACTTTGTTAGAAAATATTATAATTGACCTTTTATTGGATTTAAATAAAAATTTGAATCTTAACAGGACACACTGGAGAAAAAAATATTCATGTAGCCGACCCCACATAGTGGGATAATGTTGTGTTGTTGTTAGAGTTGTAAATGAGTTGAGTCAAGCTCGAGTCATGCCTACTCGAGCTCGACTCGTTTGTCAAATCAGAAGCTCGAATTTGAGCTCAAGTTCAAAAGGCGTGCTCAAACTCGACTCTACAATAAAAGCAAGCTCTCGAGCTCGCCGCAATAAAACCAGTGGAGGGCTGACGCGATCACAGCCAAAGGTGTTCCCCTTTTTTCTCGGAGAAGAGCCATTTGTTGTGTTTTGTTCCGTGGATAAAAAGGACCTCTGTTGTATTTTCTCCCTTGGATAAAAGATTTGAACCATTATGACTGCAATTTTTTTTGGAAATATATCCATATATATAAATAAATTAGAAACTGTTGCACTCTAACATTTATTGTTGCAGCTTTAACTTTTTTTACTTTTTGAAAAATGAGTACAACTGCTGTCATCTATCCTTTTTTTAACATTTAAATTTAATAAAATTGTAATTATTTAATTTAGAAAATCCTAACAGTTAGTCGAGCCAGCTCGCGAGCTCACGAGTCGAGTCTCGTCAAGCTCGAACTTGAGCTCGTTTAACAAACGAGCTCAGCTCGCTACTCAATAAGCTCAGTTTGCGAGCTTATTATTGAGTCGAGTTCGAGCCGACTCGGTTCACTTACACCCCTAGTTGTTGCTGGTCTGTTTTGGGGTTCTAAAATTTAGAAAATCAAACTGACCAAACTATTTTTCAAGTCAAATTGAATTGAACCAAACTTGAGTTTGGTCAGTTTGGTTTGATTATCTATAAACAAAAATGTAATTTATTTTAACATTAAATATAATTAATATTTGCTTAGATAGTATATATCAAGAAGAATATCAAGTAATCTTTATTACAATTTATAATTTTGTTATGTTGAATAAATAATATCCACATTTATCAATATGTCACTTGTTTATGTTTAATTTTTTATTAAATATTTGAATAATTTTGTTTGTTGAATAAAATATAATTATGAATTTAGTTGATTTAATATTTAAATAAATTAGCTAATTCTTTTTCTGGTTTGATAGGCTTTTGAAAATAAAAAATAAAAAAAAATCAAAGAAAGTCAAAATTACAACTAGTAATCGAGCTAGTGCTTTAACAATCGAATTGAACCATCCAAATAAGACTAGTTTCATTTTGAACCAACCAATGTTTACATTGTTTTTTCTTTAGTTGTATGAAGATTTGCTTTTCTTTTTTCTTATAAGATTTAACATCTCTATCCCAAAAATGTAAGAATTCCTTAGTATTGCGTACACAAATCTTGAAGAACAACATCATAGGTAAACTTATTAAAAATTGCTCAGTGATGAAAGTTTTTTTAGTGCATTATTTGCCAACTACAAACTTGATGTCATCTTTTATCCTACCCAAAACATTAAATTTTGTGCGGGGTGTTGTGAGCATTCTTAACTTCACAATCATTATAGATCTTGGATTTAAGTGATTTGATTAGGTCATCTTACATCCCTTGTTAAGAGAGAGAGATTTACTATTTTGATAACAAATGTAGAAGTTACAAAGTTGTCCTCTCCTTACTTTGGGCAGAGAAGAATTGAAAAAGGAAGAGTTACATTATAAGATCAATGTTTAAAAAAGATTTTGAGATCTAGATCCTATTGAAATGCCTTAAAATGACCTATTTATAGCCACTTGTGATATTGCAAACACTCGTTAGATGATGGGACATCAAGGCGTGTGGCATTAACAAGTAGATTGACCATAGAAAATTGCAATGAAAGTAGGTTGTGGATTTGTAATGACATCTTGATACACCTAGATTTGCATATATGGGATAACATTATATAAGATTGGTAAACAAATCAATCGAATGATGTTATGTTTTAATGAAAACTGTTTTTTTTGATGAAAGTAGTCGATTTATGACAATTGTAATTAAATGAAAAATTGATGTTCGCTATTTATTTTGCATGCTTTAGTGGCTTGGGCATGATAACAGTAGATAATTTGACTATTATTTAAAATGGGGATGATTACTCAATCAGATTAGCGAGTGGACACTCGGAGAGGTGTAGGGGTTAACCTACTCTCTATATGATCGATATTTTTTAGATTATTCTAGTTGGTTATTCTAAGAAGTTGGAGATATTCTCGAATGGGTACTAAGGGGCTGTTTGGTTGCCTGAATTAGGAGTGTAAAGTAAAACAAATACATGTATTTATTAAATTTGATTGTTTGGTTAATTTTAAGCGGAACAAATGGAAACCATCGGAAGTATTAGGTGTGTATTAGAGAGTCTGTTTCGGGCGAATTAGAAACCCGATCATATTGAGCGGGTTATAAATTCATCGGAAGAAAACTTGGCGGCGGTGTCTTCGTCGTGCTGTTCGGCTTCATTGCACGAGAGGCTTCTTCGGCTCCTTCCTTCTTGTTCGACTTCGCTCCGGAGGGAGGTAGTGTGGAAGGCTCCGCAGTTCGAAGTAGCGTAAGCGCGCGTAGTATGATATGCTTCTGCTGCGGGACGTTGCCGGTGAGATCGTAGCAGCGAGATAGTAGGGAGTGGGTGCGGAACTTGAGAGGGAGAGCAGAAGGTGTGGATTTGAGGAGGAGGAGGAGGGCCCGGTCAAGATGGGATTTGGCGTGGTTGAGGTTATGGGAGTGGGTAAGAAGGAGAGAGGCGAGGCGGAGGCGAGTGCGGATCTCAATCATAGGGAGGAGAGAGGCATCACTTTGACAGAGAGCTTCGAGACATTTTACAGCGCCGGCGAAATCTCGACGGCGTTCGTCGTCGTCGGCGAGGCCCCACAGGCCTTCGGCTAACAGTTCCATTGCGGGGGAAAGGGAACCCCACGGCCGTGGATATTACGATTTGGGTCTTGGAGGAGTTGGGTCGTGGAGGAGCAAGGCGAGCTCGATTTGGAGTGCGAATAAGAGCGAGAAGAGGCGGAGAGCATAGACGAGGAAAAGAGTTGATGCTGGTTGGAGGAAGATACAGAGACTTTTTTTTAAATAAGGGCATAAATATCTAATTTCATTAAAAACAAAAACAAAATAAAGGTTATAAAAAAATTACAAATGATTTATAAGAAAAATAAAAAAAAACTTACAAAATCAAACAAGAAAAAACTAATACAAACCTAAGAAAAGATAATAAAACTCCATGTAAAAAATAATTTAAAAAGTTAATTTTACTTTACTCTGAATATATCTAACCAAACAAGGGAAATAAATCTCCTGCGTTTCTTTTGCAGACAACCAAACAGAGCGAAGTATTCAAAAAACATTGCATTTACTTTACACTGCATTTCTTTTTCAGGCAACCAAACAGCCCCTAAGTTTGGCATGAATTATGCATGTTGAAATGATTGAGGTGGTTCTTATCACTCCAAATCAAGCTCGCTTTTTTTAATTTGTAAAATGTTTATGTGAGGTTCATTTTGTTAATAACTTTCTTAGAGGTACGAGATAAAGCAATATCCCAACCATTTTTCAGATCATTAGCACATCCTTGGCTTGGATCAGCAAGGTCCTCCTTTGGGATGATCACATTTATTTGTATGTAGTTTCTTTCCAACCAATCTTTAAAATTGAAGTAGTGTTCAATTTTGTGGCCTTGCACACGATGATAACAACAAAAATTAGGGTCATATTTTTTATTTGCCTCTTTCGGCTTCTTGGCCTCCGACAATTTGAAGTCTACTTTCTTAAGGAGATTTTTAAAAAATTTCTAACTTACTCTTTTAAAAGAATAAACTTTATTTAATTTATTCTTAAAAGATATCATAAAAGAATCTCTAGGGTGATAAGAATTTATTTAAAGTGGCCAAGGAGGGGGAGGATTATCATCTGATTGATTTTTCAATTACTATTTACCTTTATGGATGGATGATACAAATGTTGATTTCTTCTTGAATACCTTATTAGGCTTTGTTCTTTTTTTCTCTTCAGGTTGGTCTTTCAAAAATGGTTAACAAGAAGCTTCGTCTTGTAGGTTGTTTAATTTGTTCAATAATTTTTCAAATGTCTTGATCCTAAATTCTTTTAGGAGAAAAGCAGTGGCCCGTGAATATTTTTCAATAAGATCTTTACTGTATGTTGTTCTTGTAACTCTAGTTCACATTTCATAAATAATTCCTCCTTAAAGTATATTCCACCAAAGACTTAGGTTTCTATTTCTCAACAATCATATCTCCTATAGCAATATGGTGCTGAGCCCCAACAAATATTTTTAAGAATAAACCTTCTAATTCCTTGAAAGTCCTAACCGACTCATAGGCAAATTGACGTATCAATTAAATGCTACTTCGGAAATACCACTAACAAATTGCTTGAATAGAAGAATATCACAACCTCCAACAAAGCAACAGTTGGCACAAAAGTAGGCTAAGTGCTATTTCGATTTTTTTGTACTAGTGAATAGTTTAAAGGAATGTGACACAAATCTCTTGGAATAAGGAACTAAATCAAATTCCTCCTGATAGGGTCTACCATTTGGAATAGATGAAGTCCCTTGAGACTGGGTTAATGCCTCCTTCATTTGATTCTTTATAAGTTATTTGATGTATTTTTCAGTGGGAGATGTCTTTGTACTCTTGCTCTAATCCTAATCCCTTTCATCTGACATTTTTCTATTAGACACGAGCTATTGGACGAGTAGATTCATCTTGAGCTCGCTATGTATTGACATTTAGATTTGCATTTCTATCATTTTTATCACCATATCTTCTTTTTTTTTCAATTTATTAATATGCTCGTCCTTATTTTTTTAGCTAACATGCCAAATTTGGAGCTGAATTTTCAGCAATTGTTTCTTCAGTTTCCTCTTCGTGCACTGGCTATCAGAATCATTATTTTGTTAATAAAGTTATAATGTCGACCATGAAATTACTATCATTATGAACATTCTCCTACTCATCAAAATCTACTAATGAATCATTCTCTTTCAGATCAAACTCTTATATTATTTTCTCCTTTTTTTATTTGAGAATATATTTATCTCCTTGAAGACGTCATCAATATATCTTCACTCAACTATCTTTTGATCATATGACATACTGGAAAACTTCTGAGTTGTCTCAAAGTCCTAGTGCTCTCTACTCCCATTTTTATTTTCAAATACCTTTTTAGAATATCTTAATCGTTTTTGAGATGATACGATTTTTTCTTTTTCATATTTGATCATAGAAATGATGCATTTTTTTAAAGTTATTATCTTTTTAAATCCTACGTAGATTATTATGTCCGTCTCTTTAAATAGTATGCTATTCTCAATGCAGTATTTGATTATAATGATAGTAAAGCACATCAAATATGCGTGGTTTTATTTTCCAACTATTTTTCTGACGACTCTACTGAGAATTATTCCACTTTTCATCCCTGGTTGTGATAGTTAAATTTATACATCAGTAGTAGGCCTATACCACTCGTAGGCTTGGACTATTCTTCTTTTTTGGATAACTGATATTTCATTCTTGGATAAGTGTCACCAACATTGAATTCCTGGAGCTCTTACTGAGCCAACCTTCGATAAGGCAATTTCTAAAATTCTTAATATTAACAAAACTAACTACTAACTTGGAATAAGTTTGAATTTTGAGTAATTTTAAGTTTCCAAAAATAATTAAGGTTTTTGATTCAAAATTCCCTTCTTCCACTCGCAGAAAACTTTAATATAGTTGGCTAACTGATCTTCTAGTTTGACAAGAGCCTTACTTTCGAGGAAATAGATTCCGGAAGGTCAATTAAGTTTAGAATGGGTTTTGAAAATATAGTTTTGTCCATTAATGGAAATGAGATATTTGATCTCAATGCTAAAAATCAACAGAATGATACTCTAGTAGAGATTCTTTTAGGTTAGGGTCCGGCTCCTCTACCCGCTAGAAGAGGTTTGTCGTTGCTTTTGTTCCCACTGCATCTCCTGCTAGAGGAGACAAGAAGCTAAAATCTGCAGATGGCAGTGAATTAGGAAATTCTACTTATGTTTGAAGTTGGAACGACCTCCACCCTTCCTCCCATCATTAAAACACAGAGGAGCCGAAATAGGAGAATTAGAAAGAAGAATGTCAGGGCAAAGAAAATTGTTGAATTGGATGCTCTCGAGCAAGTCAAATTTGAGGCCTATGGAGAATTCACCGTTCCTCTTACATCTTCTCTCCTTGGTAGAATTTGCTTCCACTCTTTTTCCACTGCCCAGGGGAAGAAGGATGTACGTAGGATAGCGCAATCTCAGTCGCATCCTTTTGTCTATTGCACTGAGAAAATCCATGATGATAAAATTATACAACAAAATAAAATCTTGAGAAATATAATTCATATATGTGTCGGCCACTCAGTCGGGCAAAACTAAGGAAGAATATGTTAGTTATATGAAATGAATGATAGCCAAACAATTGGTTAAGTATTGAAAGGGGAAAAGTCTGAAGCGAAAGTGTCGACTCCGCATACTTCTAGAGTCGTCAAGAAGTATGCTAAACATCTAATCATCTCTGTTCTAGTAGATAGGTAATATTGGGTCCCAAGGCAACCCTTTGCTAGATCAGAGGAGATGGTTTTAGTGGGGTCTACTCAAAATCACCATAAAAAAGCTAAGCTAGCCGTATTTCTAGCAAAACATTTAGTGCTGTCTCACATTGCAGTCAATATAGTTAGTGGGGGTAGTCAGAGTCTTCCCCAGAAAAATCAAAATATAAATCAAGGAGATCCAAGTCTCCTCAGAAAGAGTCTATGTCAGTTAAGGTCAACCGAAGAAGAAAAGAACAATCACCACAAATAATTCATAAGCGTGGTTCAAGGGTTATGACTCATTCACTCTATTAGATGGTGTTAGATTACACTCATATTTGTGTAACACTGCACCATCTACAAAGGAGGTGCAACATCTCACTATTAGGAGTGTCAAAATGGGTTTTCGGGTTGGGTTCGGTTCCAACCCAAAACCGACTCACCTTAAATTGATTAAACCCAAACTTGAACTAATTAGACTAACAAGTTAGAAATCCATACTAGAGTGCGAGCGCTATGCAAGCGAGGGTGAGAGGGCAAGTGTTGAGAAATAGGGCGAGCTGGCAAGGGCAAGGTCGCGAGCGGGTTAGGTTGCGAGGGCAAGCTGCGAGGGGGCGAGGCCTCGAGTGCAAGCAATGAGCAGGGCAACCGATCATGATAACACAAGCAAGGGTGAGATTGCTAGTGCGGGGGCAAGCGTTGGTTGTGAGTGTGATTTCGGGTCAAATATGTTATATCCAGGTTCGTGGGTTGACTCGAACTCGACTCGATATATCAATTGGGTTGAAAAATTCAACTTGAATCCGACCCATTTGTTAAAAAGATCAACCCGAACACATAATTTTTGGGTCGGATTCGAGTCGGCTTGTCGGGTCGTGTCATATATTTACACCCCTATCCACCGTGGGTGCCACTCTCATGATTGCTGCTCCAAAGATAATTAGAGAGGGAAAAAGGATGGAAAATAAGAAAGTTGAGGAAGTGAAGTTCAAGGAGGAAGAAACTGAAAATCATGAAAGGAAAAAAACTAAGAAATATAAAAGAAAAGAAGTGAATGGATAAAGACCTATTTGCTAATAGCAAGTCTATGGAGGAAATTTTTTAGGAGTGCCGTGAGTGCATTCAAAAACTGAATATATAAAGGATTAAAGAAATATTAAAAGGGAAGGAACTTGAATTGATTGAATGAGATGGGGAATTTTTTCCTATTAATTCGAAGATAGTCGAGGGGAGATTTATTGGCGATGCCATCAAGGAGATCAAGCATATTCTCAAACAAAAAAAGGGAGAAAATGATTTAAGAGTTTGATCCAGACGAGGATGATTTGTTAGTAGATTCTGGTGAAGAGGAGAATATTCATAGTGATTGCATTTTCGTGATAGATACTGTAACATTTTCATTAAAGAACAATAATTTTGATAGATAACGCGAAGAGGAAACTGGAGAAGCGATTGTTGCAGATTCATGATGCAACCAAAATTATTGAAAGCTAAGGTTGCAAATTAAGAGACTTGTCTTCCTTTCAAAATCCTTTAAAGATGACAAAATACACTAAATTGGACACTATAAGCTTGTAACAACAACACAACTACCATAGAAGTTTCTAAAGAGAAGAAAGATATAATAAGGTGGACACTTGCGGAGAGAAGAAATAGATAAGAAGAGCCCGAGACGAATTCAAAGAGGGGAAGGGGAAAGAAGCTAGCTCGCAAGCTAGAGAAAACCCGCAGGTTTACATTCCAAATATTTTTTCTCACAAAACTCTCCTAAAACAGCCACAAAACAACCCCTATATAGGGGAATAAAAAGTAAAAAAAGACAATTAATATATGTATTTAATTCACCTCAAAATCAACCAATAGAGTACCCTTGTAAACCGCAGCAAGCAAGAATCGAAGGGGCAGCCGCCTGGGAAAGAAACTGTAGCATCAAAACAACCCCAAAAGAGGGGGAAAACCGAAGCATTAAATGACTCATAAAGGGGAAACCGAAAAGGCATCTTTTGGGAATTAAAATCGGCATGGGGAACACCAAAATGCCTCTTTTGCCTACATTAATTCAACTCTAGATTTGGCAAGTCAACTAAAAACTAAGGATGAGCATATTAATAAATTGGAAAAGAAAATAGAAGAGATGATTAAAATGGCAGAAATGCATATACAAATGTCAATGACACAGCGAGCTCGGGATGAATCTCTTCGCCCGACAGCTCATGTGTCTAATAGACAAATGGTAGATGAAAATGATTAGGTTAGGGCAAGAGTTTAAAGACATCTGCCACTAGAAAAGACATTAAACAATAGATAGAGAATCAGGTAAATGAGGTATTAGCCCCGTCTCATGGGTTTTCATCCATTTCAAATGGTAGACTCTATCAGGAGGAATTGGATTT
>NW_021320015.1:553526-571486 GCF_001605985.2 Dendrobium catenatum | reverse complement strand
GGATGGAAAATAAGAAAGTTGAGGAAGTGAAGTTCAAGGAGGAAGAAACTGAAAATCATGAAAGGAAAAAAACTAAGAAATATAAAAGAAAAGAAGTGAATGGATAAAGACCTATTTGCTAATAGCAAGTCTATGGAGGAAATTTTTTAGGAGTGCCGTGAGTGCATTCAAAAACTGAATATATAAAGGATTAAAGAAATATTAAAAGGGAAGGAACTTGAATTGATTGAATGAGATGGGGAATTTTTTCCTATTAATTCGAAGATAGTCGAGGGGAGATTTATTGGCGATGCCATCAAGGAGATCAAGCATATTCTCAAACAAAAAAAGGGAGAAAATGATTTAAGAGTTTGATCCAGACGAGGATGATTTGTTAGTAGATTCTGGTGAAGAGGAGAATATTCATAGTGATTGCATTTTCGTGATAGATACTGTAACATTTTCATTAAAGAACAATAATTTTGATAGATAACGCGAAGAGGAAACTGGAGAAGCGATCGTTGCAGATTCATGATGCAACCAAAATTATTGAAAGCTAAGGTTGCAAATTAAGAGACTTGTCTTCCTTTCAAAATCCTTTAAAGATGACAAAATACACTAAATTTGACACTATAAGCTTGTAACAACAACACAACTACCATAGAAGTTTTTAAAGAGTAGAAAAATACAATAGGGTGGACACTTGCGGAGAGAAGAAATAGATAAGAAGAGCCCGAGATGAATTCAAAGAGGGGAAGGGAAAGAAGCTAGCTCGCAAGCTAGAGAAAACCCGCAGGTTTACATTCCAAATATTTTTTCTCACAAAAGCTCTCCTAAAACAGCCACAAAACAGCCCCTATATAGGGAAATAAAAAGTAAAAAAAAAAAGACAATTAATATATGTAATTAATGCACCTAAAAAACAACCAATATAGTACCCTTGTAAACCGCAGCAAGCAGGAATCGAAGGGGCAGCTGCCTGGGGAAGAAACCAAAGCATCAAAACAACCCCAAAAGTGGGGGAAAACCGAAGCATTAAATGACTCATAAAGGGGAAACCGAAAAGGCTTCTTTTGGGAATTAAAATCGGCATGGGGAACACCAAAATGCCTCTTTTGCCTACATTAATTCAACTCTAGATTTGGCAAGTCAACTAAAAACTAAGGATGAGCATATTAATAAATTGGAAAAGAAAATAGAAGAGATGATGAAAATGGCAGAAATGCATATCCAAATGTCAATGACACAGCGAGCTCGGGATGAATCTCTTCGCCCGACAGCTCATGTGTCTAATAGTCAAATGGTAGATGAAAATGATTTGGGTTAGGGCAAGAGTTTAAAGACATCTACCACTAGAAAAGACATTAAACAATAGATAGAGAATAAGGTAAATGAGGTACTAGCCCCGTCTGAAGGATTTTCATCCATTTCAAATGGTAGACTCTATCAGGAGGAATTGGATTTTGTTCATTATCCCAAGAGATTTGTGTCACCTTCCTTTAAGGTATTCACAAGTACAGAAAATTTGAAACAACATTTAGCTCACTTTCGTGCCAGTTGTTACAATGCTAGAGGCAGTGATGTTCTTCTATTAAAGGAATTTGTCATTGGTCTTTCTGGAATAGCATTTGATTGGTATGTCGATTTGCTGAATGGTCGGGTCTGGACCTTCATGGATCAAAAAGTTTATTTTAAAAAGATTTGCTGGGGCTCAACACCATATCACTATAAGAGATATGGTTGTTGGAAATAGAAACCATAGGAGTCTTTGGTGGAATAGATTTTGCGATGGAGGAACTTATTTATGAAATGCGAGCCACAATTATAGGAATATGCAGTGATCTTGTTGAAAAATATTTGCGGGCCTATTGCTTTTCTCCTAAAAGAATTTACAATTAGGACATTTTGAAAAATTACTAAACAAAACAAATAACTTATAAGAGGAAGCTTCTTGTTTACTATTTTTAAAGGCCAATCTGAAGAGAGAAAAAGAATTAAGGCTTAGAAGGTATTTGAGAAGAAGTTAGCATCTGCATCAACCGTCGATAAAGACGGTTGATTCCCTTCCCTATTCCCTTCCCTCTTCACTCGCTCGCTCTGTCACACTCTCTTCCACTCCTAAGTGGTGTTTTGCCCACTACACAGATGACAAGACACTTCATTAAACGTTTCTTCGCACTCTTTTCTGTCCCCCCAAAAAAACAAAAACTATTTATATTTACTCACATAAATTTATTCGGGAATCGCGACACTCGATAGGGTGGCGTTGTAGCGTTACAATGATGAACTAGTGCCTCGGCGCTACTGACTTGGCTTCGTTGCGGCGTTGGGTTGCGTTGACCCAACACAACATTTCCATTGTAAATAACTTTTAACTGCCTCGCCTTGGCGCTGCAAAAGATTGGGAGCTGTGGCACTCAGACATGTCATCTAATGCTGTTGTGATCTAGAGATCGACGCTTCGGCATTGAATTATTTGCAAAAAATAACAGAGAGCAGAGTGTGGCGACGTTCCCTTTGTGGCGTTGAGGCGGCAGTAGCATTGTTTATTTTTCCATCAAGACGTTGATTTAAATGCAAATTTCACGAGACTTGAGCGCTACTTTGTCCAGTTTCGGTGCCGTTGCGTTGAAGGCGCTACGACATTGGTGTTTGTGGCGCAGTGACGTTGGTTCTAGCTTTATATATTTGACTTTTTTCTGAGACATTCCTATTATGCAACATCAATCAAAACACATTTTTACTAAAATTTTATGCAAAAATAAATATAATTTTCACTTAACAAGGACTTATGATGTGCAATGAGATTCAAAACTTAGGAATAGATTGTGCATTACAGGGTACTAGCCTGAACATATTTTAACAAAGCACAAAGGTGCATGAATCTTCTGGAATTATATGTCGTTTGAAGCCAGCTAAACCACCTAACCGATTTTAAAGCCATGATGTCCAATCAGTCAAAGGTTATCTAGGATAGGTAGATTGTTATTTAATTAGGACCGATATCTAGAGATTCTAAATGTTCATAGACTTATGAATGATAGTTATGCTCTTAAGACTAAATGCAATTTAATTTTATTTCTAAATTGTTTTTAATGCAATGCATGTTGGTTGATTTATGCAAAATCATTCTGCAGAATGATTTGAAAAAAAAAAAACTTAATAAATAGATTTTATCTTATAGAGCAGGCCTTCCCTGAGATTTAAAATGCTCCCTAATAGCTCTAGTGGTTTACCCAAATCCGTAGGCGGGAAGGTACCTAAACACGGAATGGATGTTAAATATTCAATGTGACCTCGACTGTTTCCATGTTTACATTCTACAGTGATTGTCTTTTTATATTAATAAATGCTAAATTTAATTTATTATGAGTAGGAGAATATATATATATATATTATTTCGTAAGAGCCTTGTGAAAAGTAGGCAAAATCATGTGCAAGAAATAAACCTCGAAAATAAATAAATATTTTTTAAGCACATAATTTAAAACACAACATTCACACAACTACTAACACATGAAAAAGTATCAATGCAAAAAAAAAAAAAAAGTGTCCAACAGTCCAATTTGATAAGTGTCACTTAATTATTCTTTATAGAGGCAATTGGGTAATACCTTTAAATTACAACTTGGATTCTACGCCTAGAATTGACGTATGTCTTTTAAATGAAATTCTCCAAATTCTTCAGCACCGATCTTCTTCAATCCAAAAGACTTTGCCGGTAGAAGGCTCATTCTTTTGGTCCCTTTTTTAAGATGGAGAATATCGTTTAATTTTCACATTATTTTTTATATTTTCAGTTTGAGAAAGGAAAAATCCTTTATACTTTCTGAATGTTGGTAAAATAGTTTGTATATAAAAATCCAAATTAAATCACATCACATA
This sequence comes from Dendrobium catenatum, assembly GCF_001605985.2. Classification (NCBI taxonomy): domain Eukaryota; kingdom Viridiplantae; phylum Streptophyta; class Magnoliopsida; order Asparagales; family Orchidaceae; genus Dendrobium; species Dendrobium catenatum. The sequence continues at coordinate 567,622 of NW_021320015.1, read as the reverse complement.
TTAGCAAAGCTTTTGCTTAGCAAATGAGCAACATGTTTATTGGATGTTTTTTAACAATTAGGAGGGGCTAAGCAGTAAAAGCACATATATAAATTTTGATTAGTTTTAAATCTTAATTAATTAGCCCCTCTTTATAAGCCTGCATAGGCATGACCATCTACAAAAAAACAGATTAACAATAAAACATCTAGATCTTCCTTAACCTAGGAAAAACTAAGCACTCATCACTTAATCACAACAATACAAAGCACAGAAGCAATCGACCGTCTGAATCACTCACATCATAGTACACATCCACCAACATCACTCAAATTCTTTTATTAACAAATAAATCAACAATAACACATCTCCACAATAGCGTTCATAACCTAAAGTTAGTATTGGTTGTCCTAACAAACAAATCAAAATGTGTATTTTTTAATATATTTTTTATTTTTTTAATATATATTTTTTGTTTGGGGTGCTTGACAATGTGGGTGTCAACCTATTAGGTTTTAGGTTTCGTTTTCTAATTTTGATTTTTTTTAATATCCGAGGGTTGTTTTAATTTAAAATTTAATATTTTGGATCTTTTTTTAAGCCTTTAATGAGTTTATAAATGAAATTTTTATTTTTGTTCTAAATTTATTTCACTGGTTCTAGAATTTTCATTAAATTTTAGGAATTCACATGAATTTATTTCATATTTTTTCTAATTTTTATTGAATTTTTTATGAATTTTATAATTTCGAGATTATTTATCCAATTTATATAATTTGATGGTGAAAATTAAATATTAATTAAAATATTTATTTAGTTTATTATTCATTATGATTTTATATGCTTATAAAACTTTATTTGAGATTTTTCTTGGATTTTTAATAATTTTTAAATATCCGGGTTATCAATTATCTTATTATCCTTTCATTATTTGTTTCCTTTTACTTTCTCTATCTCCTATTCTCTTTTGAATTTAACTTTATGTTTAATTTAAATTTATTTAATCTTATCATTAGTTCGACTTAGGGGGTGATTTTAATAGAATTAAATTTGTTTAGATCTTATCTTTTGATTTTTGAAGCTTATTATTTTCATTTGTTAAGTTTATATTTGATTTGGTTTTAGAAATGTTATAATTTCATTTTTAAGTTCATTCTTTTTATTTAAATTTTTATTTAAATTCTATATCAATTGGTATAACATTTTTTTTTTTATTTTTTTAATTTTTATTTTTATTTATTTTATTTTATTTTATTTTAATATTTTTTTTATATCAATTGGTATAACATAATGAAGTTGATTGATGTTGCATTGTATTTCATTTAAAGTAGGGAATTGCAAACCAAAATTTAAATTTTTAAATATCATTATTCTCGTAGTTGAATCCTTTGTAAAGTGATATCTCTATCCTACGGGATGGTATGTCATTTTCTATGATGATTTGATTACGAGATTAGTGAAAGTATCGTAGTTATTGTGATTGAATACATAATTGAACAACATTTTAATCTCTTGGGATTATATATTATTCTTTGTGATAACTCTGTTACAAGAACTTGGATAAAATTTGTATTTTTGTATTTGAATCCATTGAGGAATGTTATTTTTTATCTTTCGTGATATATATTATTCACAATGCTATATTCGATTACAAAAATTGAAATTCAAAATCATGTTTGACCTACATATTTTTCCCAACACATTTCAGTAAATTATCTTGTACTTTATTCCAAAGTTAACCAGAAGGATTTGCAAAGAATATGGCAATGTTAAGTTGTTAACAGATAGAGTTGGGGGTCCATGAAAATTCTTCAAATTAAATTCCCTGAAGGCTGTCTTTACTTTGCCAATCTGTACAATTGGAAGTGAGATAACTTTGAGAACCTGATCCTATTTTCAGATAATAAAGCAGCATATAGTTGCTTTTGAATGAACCGATTTTGGTGGACTGAGAAGTCTATGCCTACTTTCATTCATAATATTTAGTATTTATGATACTTTATCTATTTAATATATTCGTAATATTAATTTCCAGTTTTAACAGTAGGTGGTCACACTTTTTGAATTTTCTTATTTTATATTTTTTCTCCAATTTTATCCATCACTCGAAACTTGTTTTGCTGAGGCTGAGCTTTTCTCTTTCCTGTATGTATACCGGACGTTTTGAGGATTTATTATTCTGTGCGGAGTCTCCGGATGTATCCGGAGACCAATAAAAATGCGCTACGTCACCTCAAAAATGTATCGCACTCGATATTGAGCGTAACCAGACGATTCTCCTGTCCGGTGTCTGCACAGAATAATCTCTCCGTTTTGAGAGACCTGTTGTAAACCGTCCGGTGTCCGCGCAGAATAATCTATCCGTTTTGCTGAGGCTGAGCTTTTCTCTTTCTTGTATGTATACAGGACGTTTTGAGGATTTATTATTCTGTGCGGAGTCTCCGGATGTATCCGGAGACCAATAAAAATGCGCCACGTCACCTCAAAAATGTATCGCACTCGATAACCAGACGATTCTCCTATCCGGTGTCCGCACAGAATAATCTCTCCGTTTTGAGAGACCTGTTGTAAACCGTCCGGTGTCCGCGCAGAATAATCTCTCCGTTTATAAGGACCTGTTTTATCAATTAAATATCTGACACATCTACTTTTTGTCTCCTGGTCTTGTTTGATTATTGCCGTCCAGGAATTGTCGTATCATATTCTTTGCGTGACCATTCTTGCCTATGATTTTTCACTCATGATAAAACCTTACAAATTTTTTCTTCTACCCTTTTTGTGCATACCAGGGTGTTTGCGGCTGTGAGAAGTTTTCCAGCAGCTCCATAACAGAGGTTATTCAAGCCATCATCAAGCGTGATGGCTATACTGGGCTTTTGAGAGGATGGAAACCCAGAATGCTCTTCCATGCACCTGCTGCTGCTATTTGTTGGTCTACATACGAAGCTTCCAAATCCTTTTTCAAGGACCTTAATGACAGAAAGGCATAAACTTTTTCCTATTCGTTAGAACATTTCATTGAAACCGACAGTTTTACATAGTTGCATTCAAACGGAAACAAACTTCTCAAGGAGGAATCTAACTTTAATTCAGGTTCTTTATTTAAGCTTCGTTTGGGACGGTTTTTTTACTGCTTCTTAAAGCAGCTTTAGCCAGCAAAAACTTCTTCGAAAGCATTAAATACCACTTCTACTATTTATTTAACTTTTCCCCTGATTGTTGTAACCATCCTAAATAAGCTGAGGCGAGGAATTGTGTTTTTGTACCCCCTTATGTATGGAGCAAATAGGAAATACAGGAGATGCATTACAGATATAATAGTCATTGTAAGAGAGATTGTACCCGGACAGTTCTAGTTTGTTTTTCTGTAATTTTGTAGTCTGCTGTGGTGTTCCTTTCACCACCTTATAGTGTCATATTTCTAGTTCCATGAAGCTAGTAATAAGTAATATTCCATATGATATATTGAACCACTTTATGTTAGATTACACTCTTGTATTTATTTCATGAACAATTTGGCTATTTTGTTACAAAGTTATCATATGCAGGGAATGCCCTTTTTGCTGTAAATTCAATTTTGTTCTTTGTTATTGAGAGCTAAAAACTGTGATGATAGAATATTTAATATCTTAATTTTGTATAAAAACCCAGCATGTTCATATAGAAGTTTTAAGATTACAAAATTTTGTACATGAAAAACTTGTAATAAACTATAATTATAGGTACAAAATCTATTCTTTTCCTCAATTAAAAATGAAGATATTTCACAAATGAAAATAAAATTCCTATTCTCATTGCAGGGATTACAAAAGCGGTATGTCAACGGACAAAAAACTAAGTCTAATAACTTAGTTGGAAAATGCAATTGAGTTATTTAGATCTCTTAGTTCTTAAACTCTCTTTACATAAAAAATTATGATTGCTTTATAATTTTTTTAGAAGGGCATTTAGGTAAATTTGGCTAGGATAGAAAAGACTTGATTGAATGGTATATGTTGATCTTCTTGATCATATATTTTGTATCTAGTATTTTGTGTGCCTTAAGATGTTAGAATCAATAAATCTTGGGTTTGTTAAATTCAACTTTTTCAAGCTGTTTAATTTAATTATAAGCATGTTATATTTGATGATCATTTGATTCTTCAATTAATGTATAAATGAATTAAATATATTTCAAGTGTTTGATTTGAATTTATCTTTGTGTCAGATCATTTGTTGTGTAGATGAATTTTTATTTTTAAGATATTCAATTTCATCATAAGTTTGTTGAAATTGGTGTTTGAATGATGATGATTTTAATTCTAAAATTTTTATTTTAAATTTTATTTTGAAATTCATTTAAATATCAATTTTAATTAAGCTAAGTTGTTTTAAGTTTAAATATTAATTTCTTTTTTATTATTTTTTAAAATAATTTTTTATAAATAATTAAAATTGCTTTTTAAAGACCTGTATGAATGGATTCAGTCATACATGATCGTAATTTCTGCCAGCGAATTTAACATTTTCTCATATAGCGACACGTCAATTCATATTTTAGCATTTCTTTATTAACACAATTTGCAACATTTTGATAAAATGTAATAGACACTTAAAAATAAAATAAAGTTAACGTTAATCTCAAAATAAACATGCACCATGAAATTGCACCAGCCGGGAATCGAACTTGGGTCTGTATCATGGTAGGGGTGTCAAATTTTGACAAGACCCGAAACACAACCAGGACCCGATTCAAAAAAATCCGGGTTCGGGTTGACCCGGTTAGCCAAAAGGTCGGGTTCGGGTTCAGATTTTTGACCCGTTTCAAAAAACGGGTCGAGTTCGGATTGACCCGGAAACCTGAAATAAACCCGACACTGACCCGAAAGTCGAGACCATCATGATTTCCACCCGTTCTCGCCCCGTCGCCTGCTGCCGCGAGCGCGGTCCCGCACTTGAGTGCGGATTCCGCTAAGCTATTCGCTGTCACGCAGTCGCACGGTCAGCCCGTGCCCCACACTCGCGCCATCGCGTGGTCAGCTAGTGCCCCGCACTGGCGCACTCTCGTCGTCGCGCGGTCAGCCCGCGACCCGAAAGTAGACTCGGCCGGTTAGCCCAAGCTCCGCATGGCCGCACTCGCACTTCACGAGGTCCCGTGGACTCTGTCTGCACGCGCGGTACCGCAGACACTGCCCGCACTTGCACTGTCGCGAGCTCGCTTCTTCGCAATCTGCTAATCTGGGTCGTGTCGGGTCAACCCAGCAACCCGTGTGGGTCGGGTCCGGGTTGAAATGTCTGCACTGTTTGCAAGAACGGGTCGGGTTCGGGTTGCCATGGCAGGTTACTATTCTACCACTAGACCAATGGTGCTCCGGGTAGAAGTTGATTTGGTTTTAATTTAAAAAAATGAGAATACTATTGGCTTACAAATGATAATGATATTGCAACAAGAACAGCAAGCTTTTTTCCCACTATGTGGTCAGGTATATGAATCTTTTTTCTCTATTGTTTCATATTTAGAGTCAAATTGTCATATAAATCTAATAAATAAATATCATTTCTAATATTTTCTAACAAGTCTTTTTAGACATACCTCTACCTTTATTAACACAAGTTAAATCTAATACATCAAATTTTCTAACCAAGTCATTGGGAGGACATTATTTTATATGACCAAATCATCTAAGTCGACTATCTCTAATCTTACCTTCCATTGGAGCTACCCCAATCTTTTCACGTATATTCTCATTTCATATATTGTCTTTAAGAGTAAAGCCACTCATCCACTTGATCATCCTCATCTCTACAACACTTAATATTATGCTTCTTTTTTAATGACTAACATTCTGCACCATAAAATATTGCAGGTCTCACTACCGTGTTATAGAATTTTTTCTTAAGTTTGAGTGGGACTTTTCTATCACACAATAAGCTTGACGCACTCCACTTCAACGATCCAACTTGAATTCTACGATAATATCCTCATCTATTTCACCATCACTCTAAACAATAGATCCAAAATATCTAAAATATGCACTTTTTAATTACTTGATCGCTCAAAGTCACAATCCCCCCACTAGATCTATTATTACTAAATTACACTCCATATATTCAGTTTTAGATATACTCAAATGGAAGCCTTTAGACTCTAAAGTTTATCTCCATAATTCATGTTTACCTTCCGCTCCCTCTCTAGTCTTATCAACAAGAATAATATCATCAGCAAAAAGCATACACAAGGGAACTATCTCTTGCAAATGTCTAGTGAGAATATCCATGACTAAAGAAAAAAGATATAGGCTTAAGGCTGATCCTTGATGTAATCCAACTGAAATAGGAAAATACTTGGTCAAATCTTATTGTGTTTGAACACAAGTAACAACTCCTGCATACATATCATTAATGACTTGAATATAGAACTCTCCATAGCACTTCTCTTGGAAATTTATCATATGCTTTCTCTAAATCAATAAAAATCATATGTAGATATTCTTTATTCTTTCAAATACTTCTCCATCAAACTTCCCAATCTATGTATAGCTTCCATAGTCGACCTACCTGGCATGAATCCAAATTGATTTGATAAACATTAATGTCACGTCATAACTTATGCTCCATAACTCTCTCACATAGTTTTAAAATATGGCACGTTAACTTAATTCCTCTATAATTCACACAATATTGTGCATCACCTTTATTCTTAAAAATAAGAATTAACACACTCATTCTCCACTCATCTGACATCTTTTTAGTTTTCAAAATAATATTAAAAGGTTTAGTAAGCCAAAAAATTCTTTCATCTCCTAAGCATTTTCACACCTTAATCGAAATATCATCACGTCAAACAGCTTTTCCACACTTCATTTTCTTCAAAGCCTCTTTAACTTTGGTTTTACTAATGCGTCGATAAAAGCAAATATTTTTATTTTGGGTGCTAAAGTCACTAAAGTCAATTGCATTCTCATAATCTTTATTAAAAAGTTTAGCAAAATATTTCATACACCTTTGTTGAATATTCTCTTCTAATAAAAGAACTTTTTGATCTTATCCTTAATACATTTCACTTGACTAAATCATTACTACTCATATCTCTTTGTTTAACTAACTTATCATATATCTTTCGCATCCCTTTGAATCTAATCTATTATATAAATTACTAAAAGCTAAAATCTTTGCATTAAAAATTATTTTCTTAAACTCTTTATGGGCATCTTTATAGCTTTCCCAATTACCAAAATTTTTACAATTAAATTAATTTTTATAACAAATATATATATTTTGTTTTCTTGCACATTTTGATTCCACCACCTACTAGTTTTACTGTTAGTAGATTTTCTCTTTAATACTCTAAGCACATCTTTTACAACATTCTTAATATCACCAGCTACTTTTTCACATAACATTAGCTTCTTTATGTACAGAAAAAATATTAAGATCTGGAATCTTATTTTAAAAAATATTTGGGTTAATATTCTTTAAATTCCCTCATCTAATCCTTGAACAATGATTTATTCTATTTTTTATTTTCTACCCATTTATCTTAAAGTCAAAAACTAATAATCGATGTTGTATACATAAACTTCACTAGGAATAATTATACTATCTTTACATTCTAAACGATATATTTTTATTATTAAAAATAATGAATCTGATTTTACTATATCTATTCTTATAAGTGATGTGAAGCTTATATCTTTTCTTTAATAAGGTATTAATTATTACAAAATCATAAGCTAAAAAAAATCTAATATGATCTTATCGCCTTTATTTGTCGCACCAAAGTCATAGCCGCCATGAATGCTTTTAAAATCATCTACCTCTCTACCAAATTCTATTAATTTTATTAAATCTATAACTCTATTTCAAATTCTATTAATTTTTATAACATTATCTTTCAAACTCTTATCTATAATCACCCATACATCATTTATAATACGACTCCTATCAGAATACCATATATTCAATTATAAACTATCAATCTCCTTAGCCTTCTCTCTAACCCATTTAGTTTCATGAATGAATAGAATATTTATCTTCCTATGAATCATAATATATATTGATTCCATTAATTTGCATATAAGGAAATATATATTCCAAGTTCATATCCAAATTTTAGTTTCATGAGCTAGCTTCTTTTCCCACATTCGTCCATGATGTGGGAACCCTTACCTATTTAACACTGCACCATGGCGCCGATGCAATGACCCTTGCTCACTTGTCGCTATATTTAGGCCATATAACAAGTCTCCTCCAGGGAGCACCCTAGCATGAAACTAAAATTGAAAATTCTAACTTTATTTTATTATTTAATTTAATTAAGATTGAATTAAATATATTAAGTAGAGTTTCGAGTAAGGGTACTTTTATAAAAAAATGTTTTTTTTTCTATGACTTGCTCAGGAATTAATTTAATTGACTTGAACTAATTTGCATATTATATATATTTGTTCTAGTTTTAATTGAAAATAAAGATTGGCTCATTTGATTGGTATTAAGTTCTATCAAGTTATTTTTAATCGAACCAATTTGGTTTAAAATTACTCGTTTAAGAGTCAGGTACACAAACTGTATCCTTTCTCTACTTCATAAGGAAGTTTGTAGCGTGCAGAGCTAGAGAGTTTAACGTCTTAACTTTGTATAAAAACTTAGTACACCTATAGGTAAGAGGAGGGATGTAAAAATCATAATATATACTTTTTTTAATGTGGAAAAAAGGGAAAGATCATGAGGCCTAGCCTAATTAAAATGATTCCGCCAGTGTTTATCGTTGATTACAAATGATTCCCTTACTAAGGGGAGGGCATTAGCTCAATGTAGCAAATATACATCATATAGAGCAAATTACATGATTGTTAATGAAAGAATCTAATGACTTGAAAGCTATTCTTAAGAGAACGTTGGCCTATTTGTTTGGTTAGGAGGATCATAGTCGGATGACGGAGGTTATTATGTTCATAGTTAGCCTATTTGTTTAAGTGTCTTAATGATGTTAGATTAATTAAACAATTTTGGACTCATTAGATTTGTCTCGTAGAGCTGCATGATTCGACTAAAAACATGTCATATTTGTATATCATTTGATCATGTAATTAATATTTTGAAGCTTCCAATTATGTATCAAGTCATTGATTTGGGCTCAAATCGGATCAATTTCATTGTCGTTGGGTTTGTCTAGTCGAGACGTTCAATTTGACTATAAATTTGTTGAAATCGAGTTCAAATGCTCATGTATTTAATTTTGCAAGTTTCCAATTCAAATATGCCTCAAGATTCATGCCCGATTAAGATGATTTTTGGTGAAATATCAAAGTTGAATACATTATCATCATAACAAATATCATCGAAGCAATATAATGATTATTATATTCATCTTCAACCGAACTCCTTTCATAACATCAAAAAAGAATATTCTTTGTACATTCTTTCTCATATCTATTTCTAACCTTTATTTTTCTACAAAAAATGTGTTTTTGTGAATTGTATGACGCCAACATTAGCACTGCACTGTTAACGATCGACATAAAACATAAAAAATACATTTCTATTTGCTTCTCAGGTGAACGCTCGCGGGAGCGACAAATGGGCGAATGGAATTTGCTTGGAGATGTCCTTATTTAGTGAGGAGATCTCTTATTGTGTTTCTTGTGCCTTCTGTCTTTGATTACATATGGGCGAAAGATCTGAAATTGTTTGCAAAGTCCATAGAAAGCTCTTCTGATATAATATTATTAGATATAAAATTTAGAGATAGCTGAGCATTTGAGGCTTCAATCGCTGAACATTGAAGTTCACTAACTAGAAACTATTTGAAAGTAAAATCAACTTCAACTAGCACCCGAGCAATGAATAAAACTATTAAGTGCAATAGCAAGGGCAGTAATACAAAGTAATTTTTCAAATAAAGAAGACATAATAAATATAATGTTTTCATTAAAAAATGAATCTTCACTAACTACTAAGGCTTCATTTGGGACAAATTTCTTATTGTTTTATGAAGCAGATTATTATTTCAAAAAATTTAAATTCGAAAAAATATTGTACTAAAAAATTGCTTCATAAAGTAGTAAGAAAAGTGTCTCAAATGAAACCTAAGTCTAAATAAAAAGTCCAATTACTCGGGCTTCATTTGGGACGGTTTTTTTTATTGTTTCTTAAAGCAGTTTTTTAGTGCCAAAATTTTAAAGAAGCAAGCAAAAAAACTGTCCCAAATAAAAAATTTTAAGAAGCAAACCAAAAAACTGCCCCAAATGAAATCTTAATCTAACAAAGAATACTTCAATTTTTAATACACCATGAAAAAAATACAATTATGTCATCTTTGACACTATCAAACTTAGTAGAACATATTTTATTACCACTGATAAAATTTAAATTTATCCACATGAGAAGAGCGAATTATTACGTCCGGTCACTGGACGTCCGGACAACCAATTCAGAAACATCACGTCACTCAAATACACTGGGTCCTGATATATTTTGGTGACGTGACACATCTAAATTGGTGTCCGGACGAATCCGGACACCGAATGTAATAATTTGCCCATGAGACTTGGGCAAGAAAAACAGCCTTGTAGATTGCGAAGGCAGCTTTTTGCTGCTATATGTCCCAAAAGAAACATTAATCTCACAAAGAATTCTTCAAACTTTAACACTCCATGAAAACATTACAATTAAGTAATCCTTGACACTATCAAACCTAGTAGAACATTTTTTATTCTCACAGATAAAATTTAAATTTATCCGCATGCAAAGTGGGCAACAAATACAGCCTTGCAGATTGCGAAGGCAGCTTTTTTGCCAAGAAAATTTCAAATTAAATAAACCCATTAAGCTCATTAAGAGCCCAAATCGAATCCGATCACTTTCATGGCTTGATCTCTTCCCCCATTGACCTATTTTGACTGGTTTGACCAAGTCAAACTCTGACTTGGTCAAACCAAGCCTTTAATAGGTTAATATGACCTATTTATGTGAATTTAAGGCATAATTAATGGGTTTAATGGCTCTTAATGCATGGAAATTCAAAACTACGGCATAATCACTCCTATTTCCCTCCAAATCACCTGAGGATTCGATCCCAACCGTTCACCTTAGGTCTAGGAGCCTTAAATAGCAAAAATTAGGTCTTTTGGAGGGATCTTTTGCTCTTGCTGAATCGAGAGACCACCTCAGGCCTCGAAATTTTTTGAGAGCACTTCCACGACTCCCCTCCACTTTTTCGAACCAAATCCTGACGCTCAGACACCGCCGGCGGCGATCTTCCGGCGAACCCGAGACGAAATCCCTTCCAAGGCTTCATCCCGTCGATCGAGCGTGCGTTGGATCTCGACTTCAATAGAAGATTGTTCGTGAGGAGCCCACGAGTCCAACAAGACCAAGATCTTCCGAATCCACCGTGTGGATTAGGTAAAAACTCAAACCCTAGATAGAACACTTAGATCTAAATAACTCTTCATACACTGCATATTAAATCTCAAAAAATACCCCCCACGAATGCTCTTCACCAGTAAAATTCAGATCTAAAGTTTCGTGGCGTTTGGTTCAGTCGTTTGAGAGAACGAAGCAAAAAACCCTCTTAGGGTTTCGGTATTCCGTCCGCCTAGGTTGGACGCGAGCTGGGCAACGGCTCGGATCAGGTTGCACCGCGGTTCGGTGCGACCGTGTATGCCGAGCGGATGCACAGGTCTTGTTCCGCCGAGATCTAGGTCGTCCATTCGAATCAGGCGCCGATTTTAAAATCTTAAAATTATGAACATTTTATTTTATATTGATATATTTTTTAATTGTACGATTAAAAAGACTAATCCAATACTCACACGTATTATAATAAATATCAAAATCTAACTTTTACTCGATTTTAATTAAAATCTTACTAATTTAACTCCAAGGATTTCTCAACGATTTAATGGGATATATATATTCATAGTTAACCTACTAAATTTTATATTTAATTAAATCAATATAACTTAAGAATACACACACATATATATAATTTTATATTTATTTTCCATTTTAGATAAAGTTTTCAAACAAACACCACAAACTGCTCTTTCTCAGTTTCTCACGACCAAATAAAGCTCTTCGTCAAGTCGTCTCCCTTACAACACTGTGTCGACATTCCCCCTCTCCTTACCATACAAAATTTCACCGGATCACCTCTGGCTATACCGCCATTGCTGACCAAAAAGTTCGCGTAAATTCATTTTACTCTCAAGATGTCGTCATCCTCTTCCATATATAAATCTCTCAGCTTCTCTATATTAATTCGGTGTCCCATAATTACCCTATTAAAGATTAAAAATGAACAAACTCGTCTTCCTCCTGCCAATCACTCTCCTCCTCCTCCTCCTTCTCCCAGCGCTAACCCACGCCGACTGCAGCTGCGATCTCGATCAAGAAGACGGCAAGCGGCCCCGCGCGCTCTCATTAAAGCTCGCTGCACTCTTCTCCATCCTCACCGCCGGTTTCATCGGCGTCTATCTCCCATCCTTAGGGAAATGGCTCCCCGCCATCAGCCCGGAGAAGAACATTTTCTTCGTCATCAAAGCCTTCGCCGCCGGCGTTATTCTCTCCACGGGCTTCATCCACATACTCCCGGACGCCTTCTCGAATCTAACTTCGCCGTGCTTAAATCCACACCCATGGCAGGATTTCCCCTTCGCCGGATTCTTCGCGATGGTGGCGGCGATAGGAACTTTGGTCATAGATACTGTGGCGACTGGGTACTACAATCGGATTCATAATGGGAAAGTGATTGAGAAGCTGGCAGGGGCCGATGAAGAGGGAGGCGCTGGGCAGGTACATGTGCATACCCATGCAAATCATGGCCATGCGCACGGGATGGGTACCTCTGTTCCCGACGAAGGCGAAGATCTTATTCGGCGACGAGTTATATCGCAGGTGATGGCTTTTCTTCGATTAAAAAAAGGAGGAATCTTTGGCTTTTTGGGATCATTTCAATTTTTAGGGATTTCATCAGGTTCCCAAAATATTAATATTTATATATTTCATTTCTAAATTTTACTGTTTAAACCATCTGTCATATTATTAATCGGGTTAGAAGATCTCAGTAGACATTCTTTCCTCGCTCTTTTGCCGTCGAGGATTAATTATTCTATGTGGATGTCGAATATCGTTCGGAGACCAATCAGAATATGCTACTTTACTCATTTGCTCGATACCTTGGCTTGATACTGATCGGTATTGCTCGGTACCGTGGCTCAGTACTGTTTACACAATGCATTTTAATTGGTCTCCGAATAACGTCCTGAACTGGGCTCCACACGGAACAATTTCTCAAAGAGGGCTCCAAAAATTTTAGTAGGAGCGTTGCCATGGCTCGAAGCTCATAGGTGAGGGAATCAATGGGCCCGAGCGAGAAAATCGCATTGGAGCTTGCAACTAGGGCATGATAGGTCAAGACTTGGAGAAGCTATTAGTCCTGGCGGGACCACAGGCAAGGGGATTGGCGTCTGGCAACATGAGCGATTGGTTTGATGGTCATGATGCGGGCTTAGGAATAATTTGAATGTTTTAGATGGTACATATAGAAAGAGGAAAGTTTAGGTGTAAAATATGCACTGTTTTGAAAATCAGATCGGACCATCTAGTTCAACTGTGAACTGGTCTGGTCGCCGGTCTGATCAAGCTTCAGAACCGGTTCTACAACAAATCAAATCAAATCGGATTGAACCAATAATTCAACCAGTGAACCGGTCCGGGTTGAAAAGAACCAACCAATTTATAAGAATATTTTAATTTCGTTTTAATTAAAATTTTAAAAATATATTTTAGTTTATTAAATATTTTTAAACTTTTTAAAATATTTTTTTAAATATGATGATTAATTTCACCATAATACATACAAGTTATCTTAACTAACTCACATAATTTGTTTTGTAAAAAATTGTACTTCTCACTTTATAAAGGGTTCAAGGAAATATCCTCAAACTCTCCCTATGATGTGGGACTAAAAAAATTGCATAAATAGTTTAGAATGTGAATTTGGGCTTATTTGGGCTACAAATTTGGATAATATGATCATATATTTAATTATTTATATTATATTAATGATCATAAATTTTTTATATTATAAATTTATATATTATATTAAGTATTATTCTTATAAATATATTATT
>NW_021320015.1:548849-552397 GCF_001605985.2 Dendrobium catenatum | reverse complement strand
AAGCACGCAGTATGATACATTTATAAAAAAAAAAGCCAAAAGGAAGGACTCTTCCAATATTATTTATTTGAATTGCAGGCGAAATTCAAAATTAGGCCGATGATTACTATGATAGTTTTCTTTTCCTTGACAACGCCGGTTGGAATAGCTGTTGGCATTGGAATCTCATCAGTTTACCACGAGAACAGCCCAAAAGCTCTCATTGTTGAAGGCATACTGAATTCCGGAGCTGCTGGGATTTTGATTTACATGGCTCTCGTTGGAGGCAAAATTCAAAATTAGGCCGATGATTACTATGATAGTTTTCTTTTCCTTGACAACGCCGGTTGGAATAGCTGTTGGCATTGGAATCTCATCAGTTTACCACGAGAACAGCCCAAAAGCTCTCATTGTTGAAGGCATACTGAATTCCGGAGCTGCTGGGATTTTGATTTACATGGCTCTCGTTGATCTTCTTGCTGAAGATTTCATGAACCCTAAGATCCAGTCAAATACAACCCTGCTAATCATGACAAATATTGCCTTACTAGTTGGTGCTGGCTGCATGTCCCTTTTAGCCAAATGGGCTTAAATTACTGCATAGTACCGAAATTGGTGGAAAACTTTTGCTTCTCATAAAGTTTTTTACTTCTTTTGTAATGATTTTTCAGTAATTTAGGTATTGTTTGGGGAGAGATTATTTTGTGTGGACGTCGAACGCAATTCACCATCCGGAGATCAATCAGAATGCGCCACATCAGTGATATTGAGCTCAGTACTGAGCAGTACTTAGCCGCGATATCGAGCATCACTTAGCCGGGTACCGAGCAGGAGGCGACATGGCGCTTCTAGTTGGTCTTCAGACGGCGTTCGACGTCCGCACATAATAATTTCACTTGTTTGGAATGACTTTTTTATTGTTTTTTAAAATAAAATTTTAAATTTTAAGAAGCAATAAAAAAGTAGTCCCAAACGTAACAATGTTGGGGTTGTTTTATGTGAATGTTATGATGATGCTATGTTTTGTTAAGTTGAATGAAATAAAAGCATTTTAGCTGCATATATATTAATATTAAGTTTTTTTTAAAGGTTATTTCGTATGGTAATGAAAGCATAATGAAGATCATTATAATAAGAATAATAAAATGCTAGGAGAATTATAAGAAAAGAATATAAGGGGGTTTACTTTGATTGGTATGATCCACCTATATCCATGATCATTCACAAAGATAAATATCCACAAATTAAGAAATAAAAATACGTACAAATATTTGTCTCACTTATATCTCTTTATTATTTTTTCCTCCCTCTTTATATTTTCCCCTCTAAATAAGAACATCATTTTTTACGCCATATATGTTCACTGAAGATAAAAAATATGTTGTCTCATATGTCTAACCATCTTGTTGATCCCTATCTCTATTGAAAAAACCTCTATTGGGATTCTTAGAGGATAAAAACTTATTGCTTTTCACCACATCAAATAAATACGAGCCACCTTATTTATGATAGAACAACCTAAAGGGACAAAAATAGTAAATATACAAATTAACATAAAATTGTATCAAATACTAATAATTTCCACATTGGTCTAATTTCATAAAATAAATGGTGAGAAGGAGAAATTTTTCGTTTCTAGAAGATACAAATTATCAATCTTGCAATTTATAAACATGTTCCTAAACTTAGAGACCTAAAGATACCCATTAACACCTTTGATGGGTAATTCAAAATAATTAATTGAATTGAGAAGAATGATTCTCTTTGTAGCTTGATTTCTTACCATTAGTAGAAGGTATTCAGGACAATAATAATAATAATGCCAACATCAAAACAAATATTAGTATAATTGCCTAGCATAATAATATTGATCTTTTTTGGACATTTTTTTCTTCCACAAGATATGAAATATCAATCTTGAAGTTTTTAAACATGTTCTTGTTGAGAGGAGGATGATATGATTTTACAATTGCTAGAAGGGAATTCAGAAATATTCAGGAGTAAAGTTATAAGGATTAAATTAGATATCAATAGTTTTCTGTTAAAGCCGACTATAATTCAATCTTTGGATTTTTTTAAGAATTACATCAATTTAGTAGAAAGGAAAAAAGCTTTTGCTTTTTTTCTGTTTGTTGCATGGTTTATTAACTTTGGAGGGAAAGGAATAATCGTAGATTCGGGAATGTGTCGATCAACCTCTCTTCCCTTCTCACTCTTATTAGATACGCCCTTATGCAAAAATTTAAAAAATGGAGGAATTTTGATGAGCTCAAGAGGGGTTTTGCCATTCTTAAAGATGCTTAAAACTGGCAATTTTTTGCTGATGGTTCGCTGCATGTTCAGGTTGCTGGATAGGATTTTGTCATGCTAGTGCTAATTGTTGGGTTGACTGTTTTATACCTTATGTTGGCCAGGTCTCATTGTTTTGGATTGTGGTTCTTTGATTCTGTTTTGGGGATTTTGCGTCTGTTTTTGGTTCAGGTGATGATGAAAGAGTCCAGCTACGTTTTTTGGGTTTTCTTGCGATGGCCTTTTGCTGGTTGTATTCATGTGGCTGAAAGAGTTCTGGACGGTTTGTGCCTTCAGGTATGGCCCCTGTGCTTACCGTTATTCATCACATGGCAGACCTAGGGTAATTTGGGCACTTCTTCTTAGCTGATTGGTGCGATTGTTCTCCGTCCCAACTCATTATGATGGTTTTTTGGCAATGGCTCTATCGTGAGCCTTTTTGGATTGTTTTTGTAGTCCTTAGACGCATGTGGCTTATCTTTTTTTTTTGGTTCTTCACATCTTTTTTCTTCTTCTCCCCTTTGTTATTTTGATCTTTCTACTTTTGTAATTTTTTATTATTAATATACGGGCAAAACTTCAAGTTTTAAAAAAATAAAAAGAAAAAGAAAATGAAAATGTAACCACATGGAAGATATGACGTTGGAATATGTGTGTGTGGTTGGCATTCTTACAAAATTTTAATATAAAATTATTTTACAAAACTAAATAGTGAAACTTTAAATTATTGCTCCTCATCTTCCAAAGTCATATTAATTGAATTGACTACTCGACTCCTCATCTTCCAGCACAAATATCTACAAATACATATTTTTTTTCTTTTATTTTCATCCCGAAAGTCTCTTCCTTTACGTCATGGCAACACTCTGTCGACATTCTCTCTACATCATTGGTTGAGACGACTTGCGGTCAATGAACCGAGGCCATTTAGAAGTTTTTTTTTAATAATTAAATTTTGTTGACTTACAATAAATTACAGTTCATACGCAATCTTACATCTGAGCAAATAAACAAAGGAGAGTAGCTCGTAGCACGGTAGCAGTCAGGCATAAACGAATGAAGAAAGCATCTCGGAAGATAGAAAATCTGTATATCAAGTTTCTGATGGGAATTGGAGAAATTATTTTGTACGGAGATTGGGCGAAGAATGTCGTCTGGAGACCAATAAGAATGAGTCATGTCAGCCGTACCGAGCATAGGAGTGACATAGCGCATTCTGATTGGCCTCCGAATGACATTCGGCATCAGCTCAAAAATAATTAATCTCGGAATATAGCGCC
>NW_021320015.1:470725-548749 GCF_001605985.2 Dendrobium catenatum | reverse complement strand
CTTATTAAAGCTTCTAGTCTTCTATTTTTTCGAAATTTTTGGATTAAAAATGGCCAAGTGGGCCTGACAAAAAAATTTATAACCGCTGGATCAGAACCGTGCCCCCCAAGGCGAGCGCTTGGTCGCTGGCTGCGCGGGTGGCGGGGGCGGCGGGTGGCGGCCGGCCGGTTTGGCCGTCTACGCATATTCGGGCCCGATTTTCAGCTCGGACTGTCCAAATCGGACGTTTTTGGGGTCCCCAGACACGTTTTTTGACGTTCCGGACTCAATTTTTATACTTTCGGAGCTCAACGAAGCTTCTATGATTGAATTTGAGCAAGATTATAATTTTTCGAACGCAAATTTTTGCGATTCAGCCAATGTAAAATGCTGCTACATATATTTTCGGACTCCTGGAACTTTGACGTCCGAAAATAGGAGGGCAACTGATATATCATCAAAAAATTATATTGATCGAGCACGAATCTCGAGGCAAAAATCTAGTTGGAAACTTCAAAAATTAAATCCGGAATCATTTGAACTCTGATTTCAGCAAACTTACAGTCGAACTGATCATCTCGGAAATACAAACCCAACGACACCAAATTCAACTCAATCCGAGCCCAAATGAGTCCAAATCAAGGACCTGTAGCGCTGTTGGAAGGTTTGAACGACAATTTGAGTTACCAAATGGTTTTCAAACATGATGAGCTTATAGTCGAATCGAGCGGCTCAATGAAACGAATCCAACGAGCCCAAGATGGCTGAATTTTGACATCATTAGACAACGATCCTTCCGGCCTCCTTCACCCGCCGACTACGGTCCTTCCGACCTACTTCGCACATTGACTACAGTCTTTCTGACCTCCGTCGCCCGCAGACTATGGTCCTTCTGACTATAGTCGTCCACTGACTACAATCCGTCCAACCAAACAAACTCGTCAATAGTGATTCTTTGCATTTCTACAATGTAATGTACTCCATAAGATGTCAAGTTAAGGCCTTCCCCCAAGAAAGGGCCTCATTTGTAATCAACTACAATACTAGTGGATTCATTCAAACTGGGCTAGACCCTGTGGTTTTTCCCCATTTTCAAGGGTTTTCCACGTAAAAATATTGGTGTCTCATAAATGTTACACACTCTCTCTTATCTGATTGCGTGCCGAATTTTCGTACAATGTTAAGACGTTAAATTATATATTTCTCTATCGCCGTGAATACTCCAGGACACAACAATTAACCCTTACATGCAAAAAACAAGATGAGAAAAATTTAGATCAAGATCATATCATGACTTCATCATGATAAATTTTCTTATTCAGCCCCTTACATCTAAAAAAAAAAAAATTATTTCATGTGCGGCCTCAAGAAAGCAAAAGAAATCTTATTGAGCTCATTACATTAGCAAAAGCCCAATAGGCTACGGGCTATGCTTTTCAGTCTTTAATTGCTTGGTCGTTCAAACTTTCTACTCGATTGGAACACAACTTGTGAAGAAATTACTCTCATAATTACATGGAATACTATGCATATTATTATGATGAATTTAAATAGTCAAAATTCTATAAAAACCATGGTTTTTATTCCTGCATCCAACGCTAACGACATTACTAATGGCTCCACCAGTTCCATCACTGCATGGTATTTTACCTTTTGTAATTTTGTTAGCCACTTCTAATTTCATCTGTACCAATATGCACATTCTTCTCAAAAGTATGAGAATTCTGTTATATATATATCAAGTTGATTTAATATGCCTATTAATATTATTTCATCAACCTTTAAAGTACAATAAAATCATGTTAATTGAAATAAAAATTTTAATTGAATATTTTTAATCAAAATAAGTCTAAGACATTGATCTATCTTTCAGATAAATAAATATAATACACCAAGAATCAATTAATATTTATATATTTTACACTCATCTTAAAAAAATCCAACGACTTAAAGCTCAATCAAAATTTTGATCAGAATATTATGAGTTAATTTTTTTTTCCTTTACAATATAATTTAAGAATAACTATTAATTTTGAAGTTACAATTTACAAACTAAAATTTGATCTAAATATATATCATTTTGATATTCTTGATAATTGATAAGCAGTTCATGATAAGTTCTTGTAAAATTATTTGAGAAAATTTTAATTAAATATCTGATTTATTATATTCCTTATTTGAGTAAATTACTGAGCTTATATTTTTAATATTATTTCAGAATCTGAAAATAGCTAACATTTGGTATTAAAAAAAAAAAATTCTTTGGCTTAGGAGGCTCGAACTTCTGCCGGGCCACCACTTTACGCTGAGAATTCTCCCGAAGTACCACCCTTCTACAATGGTCTTTCTGACCCCAGTCTCCTGCTGACAACGGTCTTTCCAACCTCCATAGCTTACTTTGGTCCTTTCGACCTTCATCACCAGACAACGGTCTTTCTGACCCTCGGTCTCCTGCCGAATACGATCCTTCCAACCTCCGTTGCCTACTATAATACTTCCGACCTCCATCAACAGACAACAGTCTTTCTAACATATCGATAGACTTCTTGTGTGAACTCCCCTCACCTCCTTACACCTCTCCTAAGCCATATCCACTCTCGGTCTCCTGCCGACTACGATCCTTCCAACCTCTGTCGCCTACTATGATCCTTCCGACCTCCATCAACAGTCAATGGTCTTTCTGACCCAAGTATCCTACTGACTACAATCCTTCCGACCTCAGTCACCTATTATGGTCCTTCTGACCTCCATCAACATACAACAATTTTTCTAACTCCGGTCTCCTACCGATTACGGTCCTTCTGACCTTCATCACCTACTATGGTCCTTCCGACCTCCATTATCAGATAACAGTCTTTTTGACCTCGATCTCCTGCCAACTACGATCTTTCGAACCTCTGTCTCCTGTCGACTACTGTCATTCTGACCTCCATCACCTACAATGGCCCTTCCAACCAAACAAATATGTCTATGTTGATTATTGTAACTCCCACCATGTAAAGCGCTCTATATGAAGTACATTTGTAACATCAAACCAAGACCTTCTCCCTACCTCATTTGTAATCGACTACAAATACTAGTGGATTCATTCAAATTGGGCCAGGCCCCGTGGTTTTTCCCCCTTTTCAGGGGTTTCCACGTAAAAAGTCTGGTGTCTCTTATGAACGCTTCACCCTCTCTCTTATCTGATTGTGTGCTGGATCTTCGTACAATGCTAAGACGTTAAACTATATATTTTTCTACCGCTGTGAATACTCTAGGACGCAACAAATATAAATATGCACACTCTTCTCAAAAGTATGAGAATTATGTTATATATACATTTATAAATATACAGGTCATTTGTAATTCACGATTTTGGTTTTGAATGCAAAAACATTTATCCGCTTTTTCTTATGTAAAATAGAACCTAATCCTATCTTCTATTACATTTCCGAATTCTACCACTACTAAAAAAATAAGTTTTCGCAGCATTTTTTATGACCTATTGCAGCGGTTTAAACACATATTAATTTATTTGCAGCAATTTAAAAATTGTTGCAAATCCGCTGTATTTGCGCTCGCTGCAAAGGCTTTAGCAGCGGTTTCATGAGTAATGCTGTAGGAAGGCTATAACAGTGCTTTTAGCAGGTGTTAAAACCGCTGCTGTAATATAAATGTAATGTAAATGACATTCTACAGAAACCTGTAATTTTCTACATGATATCAGAGCCTTTCGACTAATTATGTTATAGTTTCATTTATTGTATTTTTTTCTCTTCTGCTCTCGATCGATATGGATTCCTCTGCTTCATCAATTTCTTAGTCTTCTTTAATTCCACTTAATATGAGACATCTATACCTCCTCAGCTTAAGTTTATTATGTTTAACATCAAAGTTGTAATCACAATCACCCCATTTGGAAGTAACAAATTTGCAAGCTCTACTTTGCTAATGGATTTGGTGGTTTAATAGTTCTGCATCTAAACCTTTGACGAAATCCATTAGCAAAGTAGAGCTGAATCCTCATTATCATACATGAACGTTTATCGATCAAAACTTGACTGCAGCACTTTATTCAAGATCATAATAATTATTTTCATATTATTAAAAACTATTTATATTTGTTTTAACTCTATCAGAGTCATTTTCTGATCAAAATCTTTTGAAAATGTAATTAAAAAAAAAAACTATTTTGGAAATTTAATCACCCATCTACAGTATATATTTAAATGCCTTCTTTGACAAAATGAAGACAATAAATTAAAAAATTAAAAAAGATGGCTGACCTCAAAGATGAAGCTGTGAATTTCCATTATTGTAAGGACAATTTTTATTTGAGAAAATTTTCAATAAATATCTAATTTATTATATTCCTTATTTGAGTAAATTACTGAGCTTATATTTTAATATTATTTCAGAATCTGAAAATAGGTAACATTTGGTATTAAAAAAAAAATTCTTTGGCTTAGCCATCACTTCCAAATGATTTATTTTATTTATACAGAAATGGAACCTCAATTTGTATATAATAATAACAGCTTGCATGGGTTCAGTTTGTAAATAGCGCATTTTACAATCAATGCTTATAATAGAAATATATTAAATTAGTTTGGTCAACCTTTGTGTCATAATACTCTAAGATTTGATTAGTTAATTAATTGCCACATTAATCATGATTATTATGATAATGGTAAGTGGCGTTGGATAATTTGACTTTATTCACATAAATTAATTGCATCAATAACTATAATTAAAAATTAAAATACAGTAATTTAAAAACGTTGGTTTATCATATTTTTTTGTTTAAGATTTTATATAATATAAAGAAAAATGGCCTTTTAATGAAGTTTTGATCATATGTGTGCAAGAGGAAGTGGATCATGCATGGATTCATCTGGAACAATTTTCTTATTGCTTTATAAAATCATTGTAAATAAAATAGCTTTTTAAAGCTGTTATAGTGGGCAACTTTCTAGTAATTTTTTTTTAAAAGCAAATAAAAAGTTGTGATGAAATAATAATTATGATTGTCTGAAAAGTAAAGAAGTATGAAATCAATCCCAAACAAGCCTAAGGCTTCATTTGAGATAACTTTGTAAAGTTGTTGTAGAGAAAGTAGTTTTTAAAAGTTGTTATAGAAAGCAACTTTCTAGTACAATTTTTTTTTTAAAGTGATTAAAAAAACAATGGTCAAATTAAAATTAAAGCTGCGGTCTAAAAAGCAAAGCGGTAAGAAAGTTATCCTTCATTTGAAACAAATTTCTTATTGTTTTTTTAAAATTGTTTTTTAGTATACATATTTTTGTATTAAAAAATTATTCTAGAAATTAGCAAAAAAGTTATCTCATACCAAGCTTAAATCATGAAAGAAGTAAAATTTTCATTTGGGACTCCAAAAATGAATTCAAGTAATAAAGTAGGGCTATCAAAATCGGGTCATGGTCCGCATTCGGGTCCAAACTAGAACTGACCCGACACTAGTTGACCCAACTTAACCCGACTCGTTTATGCATACGGGTCAGCTTTTTCAATCTGGACCCCACCCAACCTATCTGCAGGCAGACTGGTCGGCGAGTCGACGACAAACTGGGTGAGGCGAGTCGGCGGCGACGGTGAGCACTCGATGAGACTACGAGCTCGCGGGATGGGATGACGAGTCGGCGGGCATACAACGAGGTGGGAAAATGATGCGACGCGGGCAGACGCATTCGACGTGACTGTTGGCAGACTCGATCAGCGCAGAAGCGATGGCGGACAGACCGATCAATGAGTTTTTTGGGGTTAACCTGGTTGAGTTCGAGTTCCTGGGTCAACTCAAACCCGACCCATTTTATCAAACGGGCCGAATCCGAGGACCCAAACCAAACACGTTTGCAAAATGGGTTGACCCTAACCTGAAATTTTTGGATCGATTTTGAGTCAAATTTTCAAGTTATGTCAAATATTGACACCCCTACAATAAAGGTAAAGAAATCAAAAGACTAGTCAAATATCATTCATATTATGACAGCCATGCATGATAGTTTTGGCATTAAGCATTGTATTATAAATTTGATGTCGTTAATTGATATTATGATAAAAATATTATGTCATATATCTCTTTTTTGGGTGCTGTCTTCTTGCACCCCCTAAAATGTACTTAGATTTTTTTTGTAATCCATAGTATAAGGAACCAATGGCTTTTAGGTTTTATTTTATTTTATCTTGTGGCTCTTTTGAGCATTAGCAAGCTGGAGGTTCCTTCTAAGGACATTGTAACTCTTTTTTTTTTTTTGGTATTAATTTGTAGACCCCTCAGTGAGTTTTAACTAAAAAAAATAAAAATTATGTCATATCTCCATTAAGGGAATTATGAGATGGCAATGATTCGAGGGAGGCTTCAGGTCTCTTGCTTTTATTGATTTTGACATTTGAGTAGACTACATAAAAAATGATTAATAAACACAAGAATGGCGTTAAAAGAACTATTGATGTTTTAGAGATAATACACACTATTACTAATAGTTTTAAAACTGGGTTTTAAAAACTATAAGAGATTGATTGGGTAATGTTGAAAGATATAAGACAATTTTTATGTCCAATTAAATGATTACTCAACACTAATAATTTGATTATCATGAAACCTTAACTTTATTTTTAAGGAGCTCGTTTAATTTAAGATAATTATGACATTAGTAGTTCATTTTCATATGAATTTACTTCATATTTACAAGAAGAGTTTGACATGAAACAATCAAAGTAGCTCATCGCAAATGGAAATGATCACATGGTTTGCAAGCTTAAGATATCTATAAATGGGATAACATATAAATGTTCATAATATTATTTCTTCATCTGGTTTAGTGGAGAATATTGCTGATTAATATTAGTACTATAAGATCAACAGTAACAAAATAATTTTCTTAGTTCTATATGTGGATGATATTTTATTTACAACTTTAATGTTTTGAACTTACTTTATAAAGTGAAGCGATTTCTCTCATAATAATTTGACATGAATAGATGAGCGAAGCTTCTTAATTAGGTTAATGACATAAATATTAAGAGAGAAGGACCTCCAGAGAATGAATGATTGTCTCAACAAAGTATATGAAATATATTATATGAAAAATTATTCACCTAGTATTATATTGATTCAAGTTTATTTTGAACCAATGCCAAAATATTGAAGAAGAGAAAGAGAGCTAGAGATTAGGCATTATGCTAAAGATTGTACAAAACCTAACATTGCTTATGTAGTGGGAATATTAGGAAGATGTAAAAAACAATCTAAGTTTGACTAGAGATTGGATACTTAGATTTTGACTTTGCTCACTATCTTGACTCTAAAAATTTGCACTAAATATGCATGCTTATCAACTAAAGGAACCATTTGATTGACAAGTGAAAAATTATATATTATTTGCTACTTCTACAATAGAAGTAGAGTCTATTTTGTATAATGCTTTGAAGCAATAGGTTATTTGATTAAGGAATTTTACTTAGAGCTTTAGATTATTGTTGACTTAGACTTTGTTTGGGATAGTTTTTGGTCATTGCTTTTTCGTTGCTTTAAGAAAATTTTTATTCTAGAAAGCTGTCCCAAACGAAACATTAATTTTAAGCTACTAAAAATTTACTGACATAACTTATTATAGTATTTTTGGCCAAAAATAAGTGAAAATCTCATGGACACAAAGTATTTAATAATTCGCAAACATATGAAATAAAGCAAAGGGGAAATTAAACATATTTGTATTAGTTTGATTATTACAGTTGCTTGCAAAAAAGGATCGACTCCTAAGGCTCATATGGAGCATGACAAACATATGGAATGGAGTTTGGCATTTTAGATTTCTTGTAATTAATATATCTTTTATAATTGTGCTGCGCGCATTTTGGTCAATAAAAAAGCTCTAGTCATTTCAAGATTTGTATTCTCATCTTGTGATTGTAATATTGTATATATAATTTTCAGAGAAAAATTATTTTCTCTATAACAACTTTACAACTGGCTTTATAGAAAGTTGATGTAGTCCCAAACATAACTTAAATTTCTCTTTTAATTATTTATGCATATAAAAATACCACCCAATCACTTGATTGTGGATACAACATGAGTTTTAAATTTTAGACTTCAGAAGGAATAATTTTCTTATTGTTTTCTACAGCAACATCTTAGTACAAAATTTTTGAAAGCAGCAAAAAAATATATAACAAAAAATCATCCCAAATAAAGCCTTAGCACATGAGAACAATTTGATATACATCTTTATACGAAGATATTGCATGCAAGCACACGAGTAGGG
Organism: Dendrobium catenatum; assembly: GCF_001605985.2. Lineage (NCBI taxonomy): Eukaryota > Viridiplantae > Streptophyta > Magnoliopsida > Asparagales > Orchidaceae > Dendrobium > Dendrobium catenatum. Next base: position 540,500 of record NW_021320015.1, on the reverse strand, counting down.
TTGCAAGCGAACCAAACGTTCGACGAGCTACTCGTTGTTCGGTTCACTTAAAGCTTATTTGTGATCGTTTAATTAACTAAACAAACAAACTTGAAAAATATTTTAGATACTCGATTCTTAAATAAATAAACTTGAACACTAATGCGTTCGGCTCATTTATGTTCGTGAACAACATCATTTGAAGTTCGTGAACAAGCTCGAAATTAAACTCAATTTGTGTTCGATTTTGAACTCATGAATAAGCTCGATAAAAATAATTAATATTTGATTATAATATTACTAAATATAAATAATATAAATATTTTATATTTATTATAATATAATGATATAATTATTGTTAAATAATGAAACCCCGACTCTTGCTTCACCCAACTAAGTTTTCTTTCTTTCCTATTTTCTCGTCGAGGCACTCTAACGAATCTTCTCGTTTCTCCTGCTCATCCTTCTCCCTGACAACGCTGAAGCTCAGGTTGACGGTAAGTTTTGACTTCAAATATTACTTCCATTAGTTCTTTTGGCTTCTTTCTCGTCATGTTGCATAATAATCTTTAGGGGAGGGATTTTATCAGAGAAAGGTTGGGTCTCCACTGAACAAAGAGTCTCAAATTTACTATTTGTGAAAATAACTTTAGAAGAGATGAGAGAAAAGTTGCATTGGGGAAGAATGAGAAAAAACAAGAGCATCCACCATAAAAAAATTTGTTAGATATGTTCGCGAACATGATCGATGTAATCGTTTGTTAGGAAGCTCGATAAAGCTTGTTTGTTAAGTTCATGAACATCTAAAAGTAGAGCTCGTTTATAGCTCGTTCATGTTTGTTTGTTTAAAGCTCGATAAGCACTAAATGAACGAACATGAACTGAACATGAACATTTATTAATTTAAATAAACCAAACATTAACACAAATAATAAAGCTCGAACAAACATGAACCAAACTTGAACAACCTGATATTAAATGAACACAAACATGAACACTCATATACTCGGCTCAGCCCGGTTCGTTTTCAGCCCTACACACGAGAACAATTTGATACTTAGTTCGGTGCATTTCAAACTGTTGATTACAGATACTACATCATCATTATATAATTCTCTAGGAAAAAACTAAGTGTAAAAGAAAAAAAACAAAAGCTCAGCTCTAACATCAACTGTAACCACTGCAAAGTTGATACATCCACTATTTATTAAATTAATATAGTTTACTGTTGTTAATTATTTTAAAGAAGTTTATTATTTTACAACTCAACCATTTTTTATCTCCTTAGCTTAATTATTTATTGTTCATTCTCTATAGACAAAGAAAAACACTTTCACTGTATAATGTCTCAATTCGTCATTGGGTGGTAGCCATTATCATCGCGGTTGGTCCAGCTGCTGCTATTTCTTCCAAATTTACTCAACCGCTGCCTTTATCTCGGCTGCAACACTCTTATAGAGAGAGAGAGAGAGAGAGAGAGAGAGAGTCTAGGAAAAAATGAGATCAATTAGCGCTTGTAATTTGATTTCCCACACATAATGCTTCTATATTAAACCTGATTGAAGTATTTATAAGGGGTGTTAGTATTTGACATGACTCAAAATCTGATTGAATCCGACCCGAAAAATTTGTGTTAGGATCAACCTGTTTCGCAAGCGGGTCGGGATCTCAAATTCGACCAGTATAGAAAAATTGGTCGGGTCCGGGTTGACTCGGAAATCGAAAATACCCGGTATCGACCCCGACACTAACTCCCCTCTACATGAAATCTCGATTAACGCTCGCAAGTCACATCCGTGCTGGCATGCCTAGCCGCCGTCCCGCCTGCGCTGCCGACTTCTAGTCGAGTGACCGTGTTTGATGTGAGTCGCGTGACGACGCGAGTGCCGCTGCCGATCATAACGCATGTGTCGTGTTTCTGTCGACGCCTACCTTATATATATATATATAAAAGAAAAAAATGTGCATATCTTCATGGTAAGTGATTAATTCACGAGGGAAGAGAAAATAATAATTGATTAGAAGCTTGAGTGGATAGGTGCAGTAGAAAAATATTGGATCCTCCACCCTTCCAACAACCGAAAGATATAGATATCTCACCAACTCCTCTGCTTAACCCTACAAACACACAACTTGATTGAGGAAGTCTGCATAACTTGCCTTCTAAACAACTAATCAGCCATTAAATTAAAGTATTTATTCATTCATCCTCAACTGCTCCACCCAACGTAAAGTCATCTTTATGCTTCACACTTCTTTTAGAAATATCAATGATTCACCTGTAAGTTACTATAATAATTACTACGATAAATATGATAATAGACGCAGCTCTTCTTGGTCTAAAGAGCTTTAGATATAACGAAGAGGTCTTGGGCTTTAGTATTACATACTTTTTTTTCAAATTTATTTTTTAAATAAACAAAAAGATCAAACCCTTTTAAGCTGCCTTAAAAATAAAAAAAAATTAAAAAAATTTTAATCAATATTAAAAATCTTGCGTATCTGATATGTGCGTGGGTTTAATCAAAATAAGGATTTCAAAATTATTAGATTTACTTTGAGATTAATAATGTATATGAAAATTTTATATTACATTCATTAGTTTTAAAATAAATATAATGAGCTCTACTAAATGGAACTTTTATTTGGTCCGGTCACAGGACGTAGCTCTACGTTCGGCCGACAGTAGAATCGCGCCACACATTCTCACTATTTACCGTTCACCCCGACAACCCGACCCGGAACGGACCCAGAATGGCTCGGTATTTCTCGATTTTGCTAGGTATTGCTCGGTATTACTCGGTATTGCTAGGTATTGGTTGATTTTGCTTGGCAATAACCAATACCGAGCAAATACCGAGTAATACCGAATTGTACCGAGTTGTACCAAGTTTTTCTAGAAAAACTCGATACAACTCGGTCTTACTCGGTATTTGCTCTGTATTGGTCTTCACAGAACGGTATTTCTCGTTATTGACATGCAATACCTAGCAATACCGAGCAATACCGAGCAAATACCGAGTAATATCTTGCAATACGTGAACATAGCATTCCCGGGTTCTGATCCGGGTCAAGTCATCGGGCCGCGCGGTAGAGAGTAAGAGCACGTGACGACATGTTATTGGCGGCCGAACGTAGCTCTACGTCCGATCAGAGGACTTAATAATTGTTCTTACTAAATGAGTCATAAGACTATAGCAAGTGAGGTTCAAATATATTTATTTTAAAATAACCATTAAAAAAAACTAAAATCAAAATTCTTTCACCTAGTTTTTAATTTAGGTATCAAATGACCTTGTTGTTAAGCCTCGCCAAATTCATTAACATACATAACAATTCAATTAAAACACCATTCAACTCACTTGAATGGTGCTTTCCTACTTGCAACAAAATAAAAACCCTTAATAGCTGTGGCTGTTTGAATAATTTTTCATTTATGTTTCATTTGAGATAATTTTTTTACTAATTTGTTTCAGACCGCAATCATAATTTTTGTTTAACCATTATTTTCTTACTACTTTTATGAATTTTATTGCTAAGAAGCTGCTTTCTACAAGAGCTCTCAAAAAAGCTGCTTTCTTCACCGCAACTTTACAACCACCTTTATAAAAAGCTACATTCGTCCCAAATAGACCTTTATTGTTTAGTTTTAGGCTTTGTTTAGAACGATTTTCGTACTATTTTGTAAAGCTGTGGTAGAGAAAATAACTTTTTAAAGTTTTTTTGTAGAAATTAGGTTCCCAATACACAAACTTTTTAAAAGCAGTGAAAAAATAGTGACCAACCAAAATTGCATTTGCGGCCTAAAAACAAATCAGTAAAAAAGTTGTTTGATATGAAGCCTTAATACAATTTCAGGTGATTATATTTACTTAAGAAGTCTATACTAATGATAATTTTATAAAATCATCATTAAGATCATTAATTATACTTTGTTCTCATAACGAAATTTTTTATTTTTTTCAACAAAATAAATAAAAAAAATCACTCAATTTCTTCTTAATTAAATAAATTTGTGATAAAATTTTCAATTAAATTCTTCCATCATTTTATTTTTCATTTTCCTATCCTCCCAATCATTCAAACCAAACGGAGCCTTCAAATTTTCCAAGTCACTTCCGTGCATATCTTTTTTCTTACCAAGCATCAAGTTTTTGGCACGATAAGATTTCTTCCTCATAATTATATATACAAATATCTTAAATTTTGATCAAATGTCATTGTATTTTCATTACTTATCTTATGTTAAAAGATAAAAAATACATAATGAGCTTCCAGCGTAATTTTTTTTTTTTCTGAGTTTTTCTAAGCCTCTATGAGTGATCTTATAGGACTTTGCATGTGATTGTTGTGGTGATTTGTTGATCTTAGCTTAAGGAGTAAAAAAGATTATGATTTCGTGTGGGATAGCTTTCTTATTGCTTCTTAAAGCAGCTTTATAGTAAAAAAATTAATTTTAATTTTTGTATTAAAAATTATTTTAAGAAGCAGTAAGAAAGTCATCCCAAACGAAGCCTATATGGGTAAATTTTTAAGATAGTTGTTCTTATTTTTAAGATTAGTCCAAAATATATTTCAATTGTGCAATGTGTTGATAAGCTTGGCCTAATTATGTGTCATATTAGTCAACGATTTGGGATGATCTCCGGTTATCATTGAATGGATGTATTTTCTTGATTTAAAGATTTCTCAGGAGCATAATTTTCTATGATTAATGTTCTATCTCATGAGAGGGGATTTTCAATTATGACGATCGATATAGACTTTCTCGTAGTTTAGTTGCTATAACGATGCACTTGGTGCAAGAGAAGAGATGATACACTCTTATGTTTATAAGTATTTAATATGAGCGATAAATGACTCATATAATTAATATTCCATATTTTGTTATCTCAGGTAGGTCATGTAAATGGTATATTCAGTTAGTGTATGTAGTTGTCCCAACTTAACTTGAAGGTCCTTATTGATAGTCATAAGTCACCTCTTCGAAAGATACTTCATAAATTAGGCATGAAAGTTCATTGATCTGTGGCCAATTTCAGGTCGATTCAGTCTAACATAGAGTTTTTTTTTCCCCTTGTTAAATGCATCAATCAAAATCAAATCCTGCTCAACTGCATGTTATTATGGAGCATATTGACTTTAGTCATAACCATAATATAGTCGTCGTTGTCACAAACAGGCTAATTGGCATGGATTTGTTGTATAACACTCTGGGATGGATTTATTTGAAAATATTGATGACATTGACTTCTATGTGAGCTTGGATCAAATTTAAATTTGATGCACATAATTAGCTTGTCATAGAGGGTGGAGTTTGACTAGGATGGGAGGCTAGATAATATGCATCAAGCAACGATGAACATTTGATGTTAATTGGGCTAACTCCATCATCGTCCTTATAAGAGGGAGACCAAATAATTTTGAAGGCTTACATTAGACATTAGTAACCAACAGACATTGAACATTACTTTTTTTTGGTAGTGATAATTGATGAATAATGTTGAAAATCATGTGACATTAATAATCTAATTATGTCATTTTTCATATAAGGACGATCAGATGGTTGTGAAGATGTTCATGAAACATTAGTGGAAAAAAATAATTTTGATGTCACACGTTAGAATACATCAAATGAAAGTTGATAATTATGAACATCAAAGCTCCAGTGATGTTAGGTGGTTTGAACTAACCATTCATCTTCTAAGAGGGAATAACGATAGTTTATGAACTAAAAAGTCTTATATCAGACATGGTGGATGATGATTATCAAACATCAACAATTGAATGACTTTATGCAACAATGATGATATGCGTTTATTTATGTTTACATGTGGTATTTGATGGCGTTGATTCCACACAATGACATTAGTTGAGGAACCCTATAGGTAATGATCATAATGGCCCATAACTGTCAAAAGAAATTCTTCTTCAAGCCAAAAAAATGGGCTGGGAAGATTGCAAGCACACCTAAGTTGCCGGTTAATCGATCTTTTGATATTTTTATGTGATTTAAAAAAAAAATTAATTTCTTAGGAAATTTTTTGAAAATGGCCCAATTTTTTATAAAAACTCAAAAAATTTCCCCCTTATATATACTCCATTTCAGATAAATACAACCTTCGGGTTTATCAAACTTTATGTAATGCCTCAAGATCTAAATTAAAAAGAATTGTATATTTTTTTACTTAATCACCAACTAGATCTTGCTAATTTCATATAATATAAACAATAGAAACATAAACATTGTTATTCATCTAATATTTATGTATTGGTCCAAAATCCAAAGTAATATATGAAAAATAATCATGATATTCAACTAAAAATAGTTCGTCACTGAAATATATCATGACCACAAAAAAGACCAATAGATTCTGAAAAAAAAACCTAAGTCTACTGCCTTGATCAACCTCACTCTATTGATTCATTAGCCTCACCTAAAAATATGTAAAATACATAATGAACACAAATGCTTAGCAAGACACCAATATCTACAATGAAATCAATGCACAAAATAGAAATAATATGCATATAAACAATAACTCATTATACAATTTCTTGCCATTTCTATATGAAGTGAACAAATTATTTCATGTGTGTCATATATCATGTTCACACCAATATAATACCAATATTAGTCTCGCTGCATATCAATTATCAGTCATATTTTTGTTATCAGTCAATCAGTCAATAGTCTTATCTATCATCTGTCATATCTATCATTTGTCTCGTCTATCATCTATTTTACCTATCATATGTCTTATCTATCATCTATCTTATTTATTATTTATCTTATAAATTATATGTTTTATCTATCATTTATCTTATCTATCATCAATCATCAGTCTCTACTCATTAGTCATCATTTTCATGTATATCAATCATCGACCTCTTTTATTATTATTCTTATCTATCACAAGATAAAGTGCTATGCCATGGGAGCCATCTTTTGAACCATATATGGGATAAAGTGCTACATGAACGGAGTTCCTGGTGGATGATTATGTGATAAAGATACTGACAAGGACGTTAATTACTTAAGTGAGAAAGATTGTGAAACCCCTAAAGTAAAAGAAGCCAATTCCTTAATAATACTGATATGATGGTTGCTTTATTGATTTGACAACCATACTAGTTTACTAGTTTTCCCACTGTATTATTTTACTATTTATAGATTATATTGATATTGCATGCGAGTTTTAATATATATGCATTGATTTTTAATCATATAACTATTTATATTTTGAAGTAACTAACGACATGCATATTGCTTCTTTACCTTACTTTGAATTCAATTATAGGATTTTAGTGACATGCTGGGCTGTTTAACTCATTATATGTGGTTTAAATAATTTCAGACCAGAAAAGAGGTTTAAGAGTATGAAGCTGATCAGGATTCCTCATGTTTTGTTTCCTTTTATTTTAGCTCTTCTTTTGTACTCAGGGAAGTATAAATATGTTATAACTAGACTTGACCTTTCTAAAAGAATGAGAATAAGTCTTCGTTTGAGACAGCTTTTGACCACTACTTTTTAATAGTACAAAAATGCATTTTGGAAAGCAATAAAAAAAAACCTAAACCAAACCTAAGTCACCATTGCTTTATCCTTATCAACTTCCCTTAATTTTCTTTAGCATCTCAGATCCGAGAACAACATTTGAAGGCATAGAGATATTTATAATCAAATTCACAGCCACCATTAAAGTTGCAATTGTAACCAAAGTTGTACCAAATGAATATATCCATAATTGAAGTTTGAAGATATCATTGTCTTAAGCTTGTTGGCAAGAACTTAGCTCAATAAATTATATACATTCTTCTATGTAATCATTATAACATCTCGCCACTTCTTCTTCAGCATCATTATAAAAGAATCATAAATATCCTATGGCATCTGATGTAGTGGATCGTCGGAAGTCGATACCTGCAAGAAGGATTTGAAAACTCCCAATCCAGGGAAGAAGAGAAAGAAAGCTTTTCAAGCTTCAAAAGGTGTATATATCATTCAATACCTCATTCCTTACAATAACTTGAATATATAGCCATAATAGAAGACTCTAGAATCATAAAGGATAGACTATTCCTAAGGATTAATTTTACTAAAGATGTTCCTACATCATACTCCCCTTGCGTAAAAAAAAGAGCTCGACTCCGTTCGAGGCTCGTTAATTAGAAGGGAGGTAGGGTGGCACACAAATTCCGGGATCGAAGACTTTGTTCTCAATATTTTCCTCCTGTAGAGTGGCCTCTTGGAAGTTTCCAAAACTCATTACTCGAATGCCAATTGCTTTGCAGTCCTCGATGGCTTGATAAACTTCTTCACGTATAGGATTCCTCAGCCCAAACAAATCGGCAAATATGAGATCACTTTCTATAAAAGCATAATTAGAAGGAAAAAACAAGTCATCTATTCCTTCAAAGCATAAAGCACGCTGTCCAGTAACCAGCTCAAGAAGCATGATGTCATATCCAAAAACATCAGTCTTCTCGGATGCCTTGCCTGTGGTGATATAAGCAGGTGCTTTGAGACGTTGAGTTCCACAAATCTGAGAAGTTACAATTGTTTTTTTCATATCCATCAACTTGGCCAATGCAAGGTCTCCAACTACAGCCTCAAAGTACTCATCAAGAAACACATTCGCGGAGTTGATATCACTATGGATGATCTTTGAATTGCAACTCTCATGAGGATATGACAGAGCTCGAGCAATTCCAAGAACCACACAATATGGCAGACCATCCTTCAATCTCTTTACTGCAATATTCATGTTGTCCTGAAGAACTAAATCAATCTCAACATAGAAGTCGTCAACACCCAACTGCACGAAGTCATTAGCGACATTATGTCGAGCAACTTGTGAGCATGACGTTGGATTAGCTTTGTTAGTCGAACTTAGACGGGGCATTTTCACACCTGCAGGGAAAACGTTCCTAATAACAAGAATAAAGTTGGTATTTAGTTCAATCTCCCCATTTCCATGAACCACCAAATGTCGATCGTTTCTTTTCGCAAACTGATCCGCTAATGCCACAGGAGAACAACCTCTTTGATATTTGACTTCCATTTTTTTGGAAGGCTTCACCTGTGATTTGAATGCATCGGAAAGAGTGTAGTTGCTTATATTAAGTACCTGGAGCTGAGAATAATTTCCATCCATGGCAGAATACGGAGCCCGCATTGCATTGTTGTGCGCGTAGGTTGGTTTGAAAAGGTCGGAATGGGTGACGAGGACGAAATGGCCGGCTTCGGGGCTTGCCAGCATAGCGCAGGGGTAGCCAAGAAGGTGCGTTTTGAGTATCTCATCGTGCCTGGTCATCACACTGGTCGGTGGCATAGCAGCAGGCTTCAACTCCCCGCCGGTGCAAATCGACGTGTCTGCCATCTCGTTACCACCGCCATCTGATACCACCGCGTCCTCAGATGACGACATGCTGTGGCTGCCGGTATAGCTATGCGTCGGCTTGGATTTAGCGAAATCAAGCATGATGAAGCCTGGCGAAGCTCCGCCGCCAGCTGGCACGACACTGTCCAAGTGGTAAATCCCGGCTTCCACCGACGAAGCGTATTCCAGATGCAGACACGAATCTACATCGGAGAAGCAGTCGTTTGATTTCATCATCATCGGATCCTTCGCCGGAATGGGAAATATCCAAGTTGCGGCTGTTGGGGCGTTTACTTCCCCATCATCGGCATCGTATAACAGAGCGGAATCGTCGGTGGAGTTGTAATCGACGTCGAGCTGTTTTTCTGCTCGATCCGTGGGTACGAGAGCAACATTTAACTGGATTGATGAAGAGCAGTCGGTAGATCTGAAGGTGGAGACAGAACGGTATTGCTTCACAGAGATGGGATCACGTGAGCTGAGCGGAAGGTCAGGCGAGACCGGAGGAAGTCTGGCATTGGCGGGTTTGGTTTGGTAATCGAGCTCAGTATCTGGAGCAACATCGCGATAGCATAGTGGTTTCTCGGCGACGGAATGATCGTTTGAAGGTGAATCTGAAGGCTGAAGTAGGTTCGGTTGCGCTTGATTGTTGGTGGAGCAGTTGAGCGACGGGGACGGTATGGTTGCCGTCCTGCTCATGATTCTCTCCACCGATTGCAAGACATTAGCACATAAAGCATCTATTCGATCGATTGATGCTTCAACGTGAGCCAACCGAAGGGTTTCCCGGCGTTGCACATGATCGGCATTCCTTCTTCTTCGGTGGCGGTTGAATTCTGGAATGAGGGGTTCGGGATTGCGAAGTAAATGGTCCGGCAATGGATTCCGCCATTTGAGCGGAAGTTCTAGGGGAAGGTATTCCGGCGGCGAATCACGCCATTGGAGTGGAAGTTCAAGAGGCGGATAGTCACCGATCTCCCGTCTTCTTCGGCGCCGATCGTCGTCGCACGCCCATCTCCTTCGGTGGCGATCCTCGTCGACCGCCCATCTTATTTGGCGTCGATCTTCGTCGACCGCCCTTGATCTACGGCTTCGAACGTCGTCGACAGCCGACCTTCTGCAATACATCGATCTTCTCAAGCTCCAGGCTCTGATACCAACTGATGTAGTGGATCGTCGGAAGTCGATACCTGCAAGAAGGATTTGAAAACTCCCAATCCAGGGAAGAAGAGAAAGAAAGCTTTTCAAGCTTCAAAAGGTGTATATATCATTCAATACCTCATTCCTTACAATAACTTGAATATATAGCCATAATAGAAGACTCTAGAATCATAAAGGATAGACTATTCCTAAGGATTAATTTTACTAAAGATGTTCCTACATCAGCATCCTATGTCACTTGTTCAAAAAATGTTTTCAATTCTGGTTCAATATGACCTAACTCAGGCTACTCTGTAATGTTATACGATATATGAAATTGTAAAAAAAAAAGTCACATATATGGCTTGTTGTAAAAAAAAAAATATTTTTTGCATAGCAATTTGTTCATAATGGGTTGATCAACTCACGAGTACCGAAGTAATTATCACAAATGAAGTATATTGAACATTTTAATTCTCTCTTTGGTATGTTGAGGTAGAACTCACTCATCTCTTTAGAGCTTTTGGAGCCATCAATTTAAAGAACGGATCTGATCAGGGCTTGTACTGAAAGACCACCCCTTGGACGAATTTCAAAAAAAGAACTTTCTCTTCTAACATATTACTTCATTTTCTAAGTTATTCATTTTAATATATTTAAAAGCAGAAAGAATGACCCGTCATTATATCCCTTCATAATAAACATACAAATCAGTGAATAAAGCTAGTCAGTGATTTCGTAAGCAAGTCAATGACTTCTCCAACAAAAAAGTACCTTCGTTAACAAGTCGATAATCTCATTAGCTAGTTGACAATCAAATTAGTACCTTAACTCATATCGTTAACCAACCCTCAATTGATTCATCAATCAAGCCGAAATGTCATCCGAGATGAAATCATTCTCATTTTAACTACACACCTTAGATTAGGGTACATTTATGCTTTGCTTCCTATCCTTTTATAACTCAATATATAGCTAATTCAGTGATGTGTGACTAGATCTAAAATTACAAATAGTAGATCCTATGAAGAGCTAGCCAGCTAAGGGAGGCTAAAAAACCTTCACTCAAGATTATGATAATAAAATCTCAGTATTTCTTATTGTAACTTTTAATTTTTTTTTTTTTAACTTTTGTTCTAATTTATCTATTCTCAATCTTATTGTCTATGGTAGCATATAGGGGTGTCAATTCGGGTCAACCCGTCGGGTTCGGGTCGAATCCGACCCGATCTGGATCTAAACGGGTCAACCCGAACCTGACCCGGCCGGGTTGCCGGGTTGACCCAACCCGACCCGCGGGATCGCGAGCGAGGGCGGAGCGGCCGAGCTGGTTCGCGTCTTCGCGAGCGGGGCGGAGCGGGTCCAGCGGGATCACGAGCGAGGCTGCGAGGGCGGAGGTGCGGAGCGGGTTCGCTTCTTCGCGAGCGACGGAGCGAGGGCGGAGTCGAAGAGCGCGAGCGCGGGCGGGATTGCGAGCGAGCCAGCGAGGGCGGAGCGAGTGCGACTACGGGAGGGATCGCGAGCGAGTGGGGCGGAAACCGGGTTAAACGGGTCGACCCGCGGGTTGTCGGGTCGACCCGCGGGTTGTCGGGTCGACCCGGACCTGACCCGTTTTTCAAACGGGTCAAAATTTTGAACCCGAACCCGACCCGTTTAACAAACGAGTTGACCCGAACCCAAATTTTTTGGATCAGATTCGGATTGAATTTTCGGGTCGGGTCAGAAATTGACACCCCTAGTAGCATAAGGTCCTGATTTACCAGCCATCAAATATGATTTTATTATCAAATAAATACTGGGCGACGCCCTACGATTCCCCCAAAAATGTGACGAAGCGCGGCACATTTACGTTGAACCTGCTCCGAGCGTTATTAATAATAAGTCGCGCGCCATCGGCCTCACGGTCTCGTCCAGTCCTCGACCTAGATTCCGGCGATGAAGTCTCCACCACCGTCGTCTTCCTCCTCCTCACCGAGGCGAAGCCCCTTCTCCAGCTACCTGATCACACTCTCCTTCATACTCTTCGTCGCGTTCCTTTACGGCGAGGACTTCGCCTGCGTTCTCCGCCACCCCTTTCACTCCTCCGAGATCCAGGAATACTCTGCGTCGAAAGGTGAGAGCTCTACATTAGCTAGCTTAGATCGGGTCTTTGGAATACTTATTCGTATTAATTGCTTAGTGAAGGATGATTTGGTCGCGGTGGATGAGAAGAAGTTGGCAGTGGTGCCGTTCGCAGTGGGACGGGGGAAGAAAGGGTGCGATTTGTTCGAAGGGGAATGGATCTACGACGAGGAAGGTCGGCCGCAGTACGAGGAGGAGGAGTGCCCATACATCCAGCCGCAGCTAACATGCCAGGCTCATGGTCGCCCGGACTCTGCATACCAGCATTGGCGATGGCAGCCTCGCCGCTGCTATCTTCCCAGGTACGCCGGTGCTGTTCAGCAATTGAAAAGGGGTTTTTTTTGTGGCCACAAGTAGGATTTAATTCAATTTGGGTTTAGAAAAACCTGTTTATCCACATTTAGTAAATCATGGATGTGTTCAATTCTAAAAATTATTTGGCATGATAGTTTTTAAATATAGTTAAATCTTAATAAATTATTTGATAGATAATTTTTAGATTTAAGATTTAAATGAAGAAGAGACTAAGAAGACGTGCGCTAAATCTCATAAATTCTACTTCCCCGATATTTACTAAATCTGGGATTTAGCCTAAAATAATAGGAAAACGAGATTTTAAAATGTAGTAGAATTTAGGTGCCTTAACAACGCTGGCCAAATCTTGCAACCAAACAACCCGAAATGCTGATTTTGAGCGGCTTGAATCCAATGCGTTCTGCGTGCCTTCATCTTGGCCATTGGACCATGGAATTGGGAGCCTAACACAAGGGTCGGAGATTATTATTATTATTTTTAATCATTTTTGATGGGCGAAAGGACCTCTTTGTAATTTGTATTTGGGGCTTGTTTGGTAATCAAAGATATCACAAATCGGGAAAAGTTCATGGTTCCTACTTCTCTTACTAGAATTAAAGTCTGAATTTTGCTTCAGATTATGTAGTCAACTTGGGAAAATTTGAAATCTTTGCGGGATATTGATGTAGTTTGAATTAGAGGCTACTGTTATGTTTTGCACTCTATGTGTTAGAAAAAAATTGGGTATTTACTTTGTTAATCTAGATTCTTCGGTCTGGGTTGAACTTCAGTTTGCTATAGCTTTATGATAATTTATTGTTCAAGTGTATGGTCTAGAGTTGATCAGATTCACTCATTCTAATGTGCTTGCTAACCCTCTTAATTTAGGGCTATAATATACCCTAACTAAGGGTGTAAACAAGTTGAGCTGAGCTCGAGTAATCCTTGACTTGAGTTTGGGCTTTGATTAATTATTCGAGTTCGAGCTTAATTCAAGTCGGCTATTGGACCAACTCATTTACAATAAAAGAGTGAAATTCATTGTTATTTAAGCAGTTGTTATAATTACATGAAAAAAAAATCAAATGAGAAATAATAAAATCACTTGAAATAATACACTTTTTAAATATTTTTAGCAACTTTATACCAAACTTATTGAATTTATATATATTTTAAGTGTATGTAATATTAACAATTTTTAAATTAGCCAGTTTACAAGTTGACTGGTCAAGTTAGAGCTAGTTCAAGTTTGGCTTGTTAGCTCATCGAGCTCAACTTCTGAGTCATTTATCTGAGTCGACTTGACTTAGCTACATCTATAACCCTCACTATAACATTTTAAACGCAATCATGTACTCATCCAACTTATGGAAGAGCTTTTGTGCCTTTATTTAGTCTTTGTATATATTTAAAACATACTTCGCTAATAAGGTGTGATACAACGTCATATAAAAATGTAGCATATATTTTTGCCTCTCAAAGGAAAGATGTCGTTAGAGCACTCATTTAGAAGGCAAGAGGTCTCGAGTTTACATCTTAATGAAAGCAATAGTTGTTTTACTTCATACCCAGTTGTTGGGGGCTTCATGAATTCTCTAACATGTTATTTTTTAAAGAAGAAAATGCAAGCAATTGAACTTATTTTTTCTTCTCTTCTCTAAATCACACTTTTTTAAGGAACCTTTTATCTACTCTCGTATGCTTTTTTTAATTCTCAAATTGCAGTTTCAATGCAACTCTGATGCTAGAAAATCTCCGAGGCAAGAGGATGATGTATGTTGGCGACTCCTTAAATCGTGGCCAGTTTGTCTCCATGGTCTGCCTCTTGCACCGAATCATTCCTGGCAGTGCTAAATCCATGGAGACATTTGATTCCCTCACCATCTTTAGAGCTAAGGTATATAATGCTAAAATATCAACTTCTTAGTTTTAAATGTTTTTAAGAAAAGGAGGTAGCAAGAATTTATATTATTTAATTTTCAGGATTATAATGCCACAATTGAGTTCTACTGGGCTCCTTTCCTTGTTGAATCCAACTCCGACAATGCTGTTGTGCACAGAATTTCAGATAGAATAGTTCGAGTAAGATCTATTAACAAACATGCTCAACATTGGAAAGGGGCTGATATTATTGTTTTCAATACTTATCTATGGTGGATGACTGGACAGAAAATGAAGATTCTGTAAGCTCTCATCTTTCCAAGTTAATTTTTTTAAAGTTTGGCTCATCAAGATTGAATTAAGTTTTCATTCATGCCTGTTACTATTTCATAGGAGAGGGTCATTCAATGGTGACATGAAGAACATTGTTGAGATGGAGACGGAAGAGGCATATCGGCTGGCTCTGAGGAGAATGGTTAAGTGGGTAGAAAAGAACATGGATCCCAATCAGACTAGAGTTTTCTTCACTAGCTTGTCACCCTCCCATGAGATGTAAGCGCTGAAGTTCATTTGCTCAAGTTATATATAATGTTTTTATTAAATTAGCTTAGCTTCTGATAAAAAGTTTTCATTAGTAGAATTAAGCATTGGTATAGAGATTAGCATTATAGAAGTGATGCAACATGAGGATAATTACTCTTGAATGTTCGTGCTTGCATTTGAAACCAAAATACTGTAGCTTATTATTAACAAGAAGTGACCATGTCAATGAGAATTTTTTTCTTTGAAGTAACATTTTCTTTGCAATTGCAAGTTGTGATATTTAGATCTGTCGTAATAAGCTATTTTTTGCTACTTAATCTACTAAAAGCTCAATAGCTATGATTAATGTTTTTTTCAAACTTTTAGAATGTGTTTGGATGCTGAGAATTTGAGCAAAAGAAAAAGAAAATCAAGGGTTGAAAAGTTCAATTCAATGACTGATATCAACATTGTTGAGATTTCATTTCATTTTATTTCCTTCATTTTCCTTCAATTCAAACAAAGCCTACCAATAAAGTTTTTGGGCTCACCTTTGGTAACATCGACTTGCACTTGATGATTATGTTCATGCTAAAGTTTCTTCTTTTCTTGGATCAAATTAACATTGAATTAAGCATATTGACGTCCTTTTTAGGCCATCAATTAACATGACTTATTTTCTTCAGGAGTTTGGGGTGGGGAGGAGAACCAGATGGGAACTGTTACAATGAAACAACTCCTATTAAGGATCCAAATTACTGGGGAAGAAGCTCTAGCAAGGGAATCATGCGGGTCATTCGTGAAGTTTTTGACAAATCAAATGTGCCAATTACTGTTATTAACATCACTCAGCTTTCAGAGTACCGAAATGATGCACACACTTCCATTTATAAGAAACAATGGAGCCCTTTGACGCCGGAGCAGCTAGCTAACCCAAAAAGCTATGCTGATTGTGTGCACTGGTGCTTGCCTGGACTCCAGGACACCTGGAATGAGCTCCTCTACGCAAAACTCTTCTTTCCTTGAGAGGCATGTTTTCTTTTTGTTCTCATTCTTGTAGCTATAAATATTTTTATCTGAAGAATACAACTACAGTAAGTTTCTTATTGATTTTCTTTAATTGGTTGATAGAAGGAAATTGTTGTAATCATTCCGGTGAGCCATTTCTGTAATTAATAGTTCTTTCAATTAAAATTTTGATAAAACATGATATTGTTGCTTATAACTGATATGGGTACTGTCAAAAGATTGCTAAAATGGGCTGATGCCTGGCTTGTGTGAGCATATTATCATACAATGTTAATCTCTGTTGAATCATATTTGATACTTTTGATGCTGAATTATTTAGTACTACTGCTATGTTTTATATTACATAGAAGCTTGTGTTGATGTTAGTCATGAAATTGTTGAAAACATACTGAAATTATGTTTTTATGGCTGGAATAATTTGCATAAACCTTTTTGAACTTAAATTAAACGAAATGTGTGGAGGATTAAAAAAAAAGCACTTTATGTTTAGTTCAAATGCTGAAATTTTGGGCAGAATTTATTATGGAAATGCAAGGGAAGTATTAATTATGAGAAAGGTTGGGGGAGGAAAGGGGGTTGGTTAGGAAAATCAAGTGAGGTTAGAGGAAGAGATGGGAGTTGGGGTGGGATGGAATGATATCTTAAGGTTTATGGGATGATATTTGTGAATATGAGTTGTGAAGAGGGTTGTTTTTTATAAGTAAAATTAACTTGAGGATATGAAATATTATTTTGAGACATTAACTAGCTAATTTTGAGACCTGAACTAGAATGAAATCTTTGCAAAAGTTATTATATTTGTGTGACAAATAAAAAATATTAACGAGTAAATTGATTTGCTTAATTCAATGTAATAATAGAAGTTCTAGAACATTAGGGACACCTTTAAATTTTTTACCAAGCATCAGCATTCTGAAAATGCTGTTATAACCAATTAGGTTCGTCAAACATGCATGCATTGACAACACAAGAAATCAACATCCGATACTTGCCAAAGAAGAATAAATTAAGCCAGACCTCAAAACAGATGCTAAGGGATAAATTGACAAATCAAGCTAACCAACCAATAGAAAGACACAGTAGGCTAGGGTAAATCAACTGAGATCGTAGGAAGGAAAAAAAATCCAAAATCCATTATTGTATCTAATCAATGAGCATGTGTATAATTTAATGAATTACGAGCTGCAACTTATCTAAGTCTTGAAGTCAGAAAAATTTTATATTATAATGGATATATTAGAAGGACAAACCTCGTCAAGGACATTCAAATTATAATTAAACATAAACTTTTGTTTATTATTCAATAAATCTTTCACCACTAACATAATATGGCAGGGAGGTAAGACTTGTGCAGTAGGACAATATGGGACACAATGATAAATCATGAAATCATAATACAACCACCTAACAAACCAAAAAGAAAGCAACAACAACTCTAAATTCAAAATACATTACACTTCTTTTACCTCTTATTTTTAAATATCAAACCAAACATTTCCTAAAAGAAGAAGATTAATTAAAAAAAAAAAAAAAGAAGATGCCGAGCAATCTTAAGGAGATGAAAAAATTTGCTTTTTACGATCCCATTTTGTTAGTGATTAGAAATGCAGCTAAATTAATGAATAATGCCATTGCCATTATAAACATTATGCATCTTTTGGGAGAAATATTAAGTACCATCATTTGATCTAATGGATTGAATGTCTATATCAATTGCCTATAGAGATAATCATCATCATCACCATCAATCTTATCGACTATTTGGGGTTGGTTTCATGAATACTCAAATTTCATTTATTTCTATTTAGCGTTATTTAAATTGATAAGTCATGAACTTCTGCATTCAATGTATTGTACAATAAGATATGTGCATTAAAAGCACCTATGACCTATTGGCCCATCACTGAGACTTAAGAACTACATTGTTAACTGTAGAAAATTACCAAAACTAAGCTGTGAATGAGTTGGCAACACAAAAACGACAAATTTTACCACTCATAATAATGTAGTAGCTCAAATCCCAGTCTATAGGCATCTTGTGCCTGAGTTATACTTAAGTCTACTTAATAGTTGTTTTGCACATATTCTATTTTTTAGTTTAATTATTGTTTTATCTTAAGTGGTGATTTGGTTATGTAGTGTGAAAATAGTTGCGAAGTCGCATACACATGTTGATGATGACATCGCTCAGAGATTCAGACACGTGTAACGGCGACGGAATCGTAGATCGACGGCTACGATTCAGCATCTTTACTTTTGATGCTTTATGTTTTATCTAGTCTTGTTGTATGCATGATGTTTTATTTAGTTTTGTTGTTTTCCAATTTTACCCCTATGGGGAGTGTCTTGTCATTGTAGCCCGGAGGGCAAGTTTGTAGTTTTTCTTTTCATTTAGAGGCCTATATATAGTGGCCCTATGTGTTATAGTGGGATGATGAATGATTAAATGAATTTTGTTTTGTCTTCTTCTTCTTCTTGTGAGTGCACTAGAGAGAACAGAGAGCCCAATGAGTGGGCAAACGCAATACCCACCAGTCACCGGAAGAGTCCGTGGCTCGTGGTCTTCTTTTACGTTTTCTATTCCATCTCCGAATATTTTCCCGCTAACTTCTCGTTATCCTTCCACTTTCATTCCGCCAACAAAATACCCCTTGATCCCTGCTAAATTCCCCTACCAAAATCCCACCCGCCGGCCTAGCTCCTAGCCACCTCCACCCAAAGCCAAACCCGCCTCTTCCCTCTTGATCGCCAGCCCCATCCACCTTTCAAATCATTATGATGATTTTATTTGTCATAATGATCCCTCTAAATTGGCTCTTGCAATAAAGAAAGGAGTTTGAAAATTTTGAAATTCAAATTTTGAAATTAAAAAACTTTCCTTATTTGCAAAATCTAAATAAGGAAAGTTTTCAAATTTTAATCCAATTTAAATTTAATTTAGAAACTCATCATTTTCCCTCCTAATTGGTCAAGCTTGTTTGGAAATAGCTTAACTCCCCACAATCCCCTCTCCCCTCTCTCTTCATGCCACCAGCCCCATGATGGGCTTCTCCCATTAAATGCTCATTTAATCCCTCACCTAATTGAAATTTGAATTTAATTGCAAAACATTTTCCCTCCAAATCCACTTAAGCTGAAATTAATTTCAGTTTTTCTAATTCCTCTTCCCCTCTCTCAAAACTGAACCAAATCCCTCTTCCTCCAAACCGCCCCTCTCTCCAGCCCTAGCCACCCTTCTCTTGTGTACCCCCTACCTTCTTGTGAAACCCTAGTTCTCTCATGACACTTGAAGCCAATAGAATAAGACAACCTCCTCCTTCGTCAGCGTCATTGGTACATGGCCGATCCTGAGGTTGATCATGGATTCGCTTACAACGACCGCGGGGAGATCGACATCCTCCGCTTCCCCTTCTACGAGCCTGATTGGGAATACGACGAAACAGTGGAAAGATATGTCAAGTGCATCCTCTACTGCTTAGCGGAGACGATCAATCTTCAAAAACCTAAGACGCATTGGCTTCTTATTGGGAGATCTACCCCTCCTCCGTCCGTGGCTACCTCTCCATCAACAAAGACCTTCGGTACCATCTTCATAGCGGTAGTTTTTCTCATCGTATGCTTTATCTTTACCCACTAAAGCCTAAGAGTAATTGAGTGAGTAGGAACTCTAAGTGACTATATCTAGATGTTACGCCGTGGATTCTTGTTTACTTGTTATTAGCATTATTACTTTGTTTCGTAGTTATTGAGATTTTCCTGTTATCCTACTTGTAACTTTTGTCATCACTTAATCTCTTAATTGAAAATTCTATGAATTTGGATTGAGAGAAGCTTGAGTTCTTAATTAGCTAAAGTTCATTTTCAATCTTTATTGTTAAAACCTAAGCAACTCTTGCCGCATGTTTGTTTTGCATCACATGTTGTTTGTCTTTGTCAGAATATAGAACTGTTATAGAATTTTGTTAGACCGGTCCAACCGGTCCATGCAGGAACGGCCCGAGCACGATGCAGCGGAATGCCTCCGCCCCTTTTCCACGATCGCACCGCCCACGTCCACGGACCAATTTAGGAAGGATTTGGGAGGGAAATTTAAATGTATGGATTGTTTAGGGATTTCCTTTTGATTTGTATGCATTAGATACTTTGTTTTCCTAGGGTTTGGGTATCTTGAATTTGGCTGAAATTTGAGATATCTTAGATTTAGGTTTTCTTTGGGCTCTAGCGGCGTCTAGAGATTTCGGAGAGATCGATCCTCCTCTCGAATAGAGGATCAATTGTATCTTGCTATTTTCCGTTTTCCTTTCATCAAATAATACCAATTATCTACTGTTTTGTGATTTGTGTGGACTTTTGTGAAGATTTCTTGCTGTTTTCTGAAGATTGATAGGAAATACTTGAGATATACAAGTGTTTCCTATCAAATTGATACTATTTGATGAGTAGGCTCTAGCTGACGGCTAGGGATTTAGGAGAGCTGGATCTCTCTCTCCAATTGAAGATCCAACTATATATTGTGTTTATCTTCTTAGTTCTTAAAAAAAAAAGAGTTATTGTGCATTCTTCTTCATAAATTTCTTATGTCATTCTTTAGTTTTGCTGAAATTGTATCCACTTCCTATCAAACTGCAAGAGCCAAGGTTCTACCTAGATTAGTTTTTATTAACATGACATCTTGTTAGACCGGTCCAGAGAGGACCGGTCCAGCCGGTCCAGAGAGGACCGGCTATAAAAGTTTACGGGAGAAGAAAACAGGCGGAGGGAGCCAGGGAGCCGGCGGACACAGGGAAGCAATAGGTGGGGTCCACTTGTTTTTCAAATTGAATCTTGAAGCCAAAAGGAGTGGAAGCAAGGGCAATTAAGTCCTTTTATGTTATTTTTGAATTATATGCATTAAATAGGTAGAGAAAGGAGAGATTAGGGTTATGTTGAATTTTCTTGTAGTTCTTTCTTGTTCTTCTTTGGTGGCTAGGCTCTAGATCGAATTCTAGAGATTGGGAGAGTGCGATCCTCCTCTCGAATAGAGGATCCTTGTATCTTTGCTATTTTCCTTGCATCTATTAGTAAAATACAAGTCCTTTCTCCACGTTTCCTGCAGTTTTTCTCTGTTTTTCTTCAGATTTGGGCTGTTTTCCTGCTGTGGACAGCGGTTGGATTTGTGATTTGTTGCCAGAGTGATTAGGAAATACTTGAAATCAAGTATTTCCTATCACATCTTCAGCAAATAAAGTTTGTTCTCCAAATGTTTTCAATATTTTCAATTCGGGCACAAGATCGAATGAATGCCCCAATCATCATTAGTTACACTATTACTTTCGGAGCTAGGCCAACCTTCCTTGCTGTCATCAATGAATGTAATAGAGGAATTCAAAGAGTTCAAGGAGATGAATAGGAGTTCTTGTCTTGCATCTTAGAGAATGTTTTAATAGTACCTAAACAATTGATACTTCATAGAGGCATGCCAATTTTCAAGATTAGATACACAATTAATGGAAAGATTTATGAACTGTTGGTCAACATTGGTTGCACTAAGAATATAATATCTGCTAGTGTGCTAAAAAACTTAAGCCTAAAAACAACCAAATGTTCACAACCATACTATATCAGCTAGGTTAGAAAAGGTATTGAAGCTCTTGCTACTAATATGTGCAAGGCTACAATTTCCATCAGTAGGAACTTTATATATAAGGTGTTGTGAGATGTATTTGACATGAATCTGTGCCAATTTATTTTAGGGTGCCCTTGGCAATTTGTTGTTGTCGTGTGGTATGATTGTATATTGAACGCCTATGCCCTTGATTGGAAGGGCAAAAAAGTTATAGTTGTTTCCTTCACCCCAATCCCGAAGAGCCACGCAATATAATAAGTAATTTTCTCCTATGTAATTGGTCCCATCCCAAACTCCTTGCATTCTTCAAGGAAACCGACTACTATTGTTTGCCTTGCTACTCGAGCATAGCCCATCCTCTGTAGGTATACTAGGATTTATTAAAATGGTATTAGAATAATATGAGAAATCACCCCTTTGGAATTACCAACACAATTTCCTCCTATTTGGTTAATTCAACACTAAATTGATTTCATGCCGGGCTCGACAGTACCCAACTCACCTCATTATAGAATCCGTTCAAATTAGCATGAAAATCTACAAGAAATGGTCAATGAGCTTACAATGAAGTAGTTTTTTTCAACATTACTTAATCATATATGTCATTCTTGCACTAATAGTTCCTGAGAAAGATGACAAGTGATAAATGTGTATTGATGGTCTAGCAATCAATAAAATCTTTTTAAAGAACTAATTTTCTATACCGTGCTAACATAAAGAACTAATTTTTATACGCAGAAATTACCAGAGGCAATACATTGGCCCTATTCCAAGCCAAAATTTTTTGGCCTAAACACTATCGTGATGTTACTTTATGTAACATTACTGCAAATGCTATACTTCTAAAGGAATGACACAAAACACCGACTTGTATACCCTGCTATTGATTCCAAACTCCATTGGGCAGGACCTCAACCTAGACTTAGGCTTTGTTTGAGACGGCTTTCTTCCTTATTCTTAAAGTGGATTTCTAGTATAAAAATTAAAATTTTTGTACTAAAAAGCCGCTTTAAGAAGCAGGAAGAAAGCCATCCGAAACGAAGCCTTAGTGCTCAAAATGACTAACCTAAAACTAGACATAATGGCGTTTTTATAATTGTAGTTGTGTGTGGGCTCCAAAAATTCGGCCCCGGCCTCCGCCCGATTCTGCTTATTTATTCGGGGGGAGTTTTACTGTATTAAGTTTCGGGGTAAATTTTGGGAAGGCAGATGGGTTTGTAGATAAGACGCTACCCAGAGATTTTGCCCTCATTTTGTGAGGACTTATATGATCTGAGTTCTGGTTTCCTATAGGCACAAGCCCCTATAGTTAATTACCTCTCCTGGTCACGAGAGAGAACTTTCGATTAAGGCTAGTCTTCAATCAGATACATTGTATCCATAGATACGTAGTATCAGGCGTATAGTAGCAGCATTGGGCATAGAAATGTGGAAATTGGAAAGGTTTTCGGCGAGATTTCATCAGAGGTATACTTTAGAAATGCTTATACTCTCTCTATTTTGTTCTCTGTTATAGAGGTCAACAATTGTCCCTCCCCCAGCAGAGTCGCCACAAATCTGCGGGCTCCGAAAGTTCGGCCCCGGCCTCCGCCCGATTGTGCTTTTTTATTCGGGGGGAGTTTTAACAGATTAAGTTCCGGGGTAAATTTTTGGAAGGCATATGGATTTGTAGACAAGACACTACCTAGAGATTTCACCCTCATTTTGTGAGGACTTTATGATCTGAGTTCTGGTTTCCTATAGGCGCAAGCCCCTATTGTTAATTACCCCTTCCAATCACGGGAGAGAACTTTCGATTAAGGCTAGTCATCAATCAGATACATTATATTCATAGATACATAGTATCAGACATATAGTAGCAGCATTGGACATAGAAATGTGAAAATTGGAAAGGTTTTTGGCGGGATTTCAGCATCGGTATACTTTAGAAATGCTTATTCTCTCTCTATTTTGTTCTCTGTTATAGAGGTCAACATTGTGGATTGTTTCTCCTTACAATATCATGAAAAAACTACTTCCTTTATTTCTTGAATGACACCACTCTCCTATCTCTTCTTCTTCCTCTCTTCTTATTGTTACCTTTAGCTGTTGCATGCATGGAACTATTGATTTTTTCCCCATTTAATAGTTTATTCATGCGTTGGTAGGTTTGAAAGATGAATTTGAATAAAGCTTAAGTTATGTAAGTCACTGTCTTAGGAAAAAAAAAAATTGTAAATCGATCTTGTGTTGGTGGCCATCAATCTTAAAGATCAAGTATGAATATATTTTAAGTTTGGTAGCCACCAATCTCAAAAATTATGATCAAATCTTATCCAAGATGATTAAGAAAATTTAGACTCCATACTTAACACTGCCTTGAGCATTGCTTAAATCTACACCCGTCGCCACTTGAACTTGAGACAAGTACTTCTGGAAAGAAGGAAAATAATTGATGTAACAGCTCACATCCTAGTTTGCGGGCGTCTTGAACCTAGGTTCTAGTTAATTCTACTTGGCTTCATTTGAGATGACTCTTTTATTGCTTCTTAAAACGGAGTTTTAGTGCAAAAAAATTAATTTTTTTACTAAAACTCCGTTTTGCATTAAAAAAGACATCCCAAACGAAGCCTTAGTTTCTTTGCACCTAATCTGTTTTAAAACTTAATTAATTGTTCTGTTTCAATTGATGCTTTCGTAGTGTTGGAGTTGGATATACATACACATATATATATATATATATATATATATATAACTTTGTCAGAATATTAAAGTTCTACAGAATATGGAAACAACCATCATCTATACCGTTTCTTCGTTCTGTTTAAGCCCAGAATGTGATAAGCTGATCCAAATTTTAGCTCTGGAACTGCAGATGCTGAGATTGCTAACTTTGTGGATAACGATGATAAGTGATAACTTCCTCTGATAAAAGGTGACAACTTTCTCCCTTGTAGATAAGAATACCAAAGTGGACTACATATATAATAAATAAACTGCTTAAATGATCAATTCTGTATAGAAAAATAGAAAGACAGCGAGCGAAGAAAGAACTCATTCTGGTCATCTTGAAAGTCTGCATATTTGTGATGGAGAGAGCGAGCAGGAGGAACCTATAAATCTCAGGATAGATAGCATCACAGATCAAGAAAGAGAAAATTTCAGCAAATTCCCGAGCGCTCTTATGAGCCATGGTGCTATCCCTCCTGAGCTTTAAGGATTTCTCCATGCTTTATTATTGCAGTAGCTTCTGATGAATATATGAGATCCAGATCCTGCTCCACGAAATTCTCATGAAGGTGCTATTGGCATAGAAGGGCTTGTTATATATAGGAGAACCCAAGGACCAACGGTCAAGTTTCCCGCTGGGGTAGATGCCTGGCTGTCTGACGAGCTATTATTCCATGAGGATATTGGATGGTTCTCCCGTTCGGTTATGTATCAAGCACGGTACATTTTTGGGGTGATGTGATGCTTTTTTATTGGTCCTCGAACGTCCTCCGGACTCCGCTCAGAATAATAAATCCTAAGTGACAGAATGCCCGGAAGAGCCTTCGATCTTACTAACCACATGTAGGCAGCTAATCTTGGTCACTTGGTTGTAAATTTTGACTATCAACGAAGAAGTTTTGGATTCAAAGCTTATATATGTGATGTGTCTATGAATTTATTTTAATTACCTTAAATATTTCAAAAAAAAAACTAACCACACGTGTTTAATTTTCATTCTCTCTCTCTCTTGAAGTCTTCGCCAACTTTATATTTTAAACAGATTTGTGCGTGTCCTGGAGAGAACTATTATAATTTGTTCCCATGTAATTTCTATTATTATTATTTTTTGGGATCCCAAACGACCCCTTAGTATTTTCTGGGATTGTTATTATTATCTCTTTTTTGGCTTTATTCTTGGCCTTTTCATTTTTTTTTTCCCATCACCAGGGAGCCAACTATCTCGCTACATAACTAATGTTATTTTGATTTTACGGTAAGGTCATGTTAGTAATCATGTGCTAGGCATATGCTTTGATTGAAAACTGTATGGCACTAAATAATTGTTTTTAGCTGGGTTGATGGGCAAGCGTGGTTGGGAACCTCCCAGCTCACATTAGATTCCTCTCTCATGCGGCACGACCTTCCCCTCTGGTGGGGGGAAAAGAAAGTGCCAGTCCGGTACCTGTGGGGTTGGTTGCCGTTAGAATAGCCGAGGGATTAGTTATGCTGCCAAACGCCTCCATGGAGGTGGCATCAGGTAGATACCCGTTCTAAAAAAGAAAAAAAATTTGGTAAACTTTTGTAAATTATGTAGAATTATAAGCTGGATTCCACGAGGATGGCATAATTGCTGAGAGTTTATAAGGAATATTTGGCATACAAATGTATATTTATGTTTATTTGCCATTAGAAGGAGACTACCTGCTCATTGGAGAATTCTCATTTGTTCCTTTGTTTGGTGATTCTGCATTTGATTTAATTGTCCTGACCTATCTAGCTTGTAGCTTCCATTTGGCTAAATCAGAGGCCATTTCATTAAATGGGCTAATGCTCCTTCACCAGAAAAGTAATTTATTCAGTTGTCGTAGTTGAAGAAACATATTGACTCAACTGCTGTAGCCATTTACTTAAAAATAATAATATAATTGAAAGAAAATTGTAGTTTAAAATATTTTCAAATAAGATTCATTATATATTTCTCTTTTGTTAACCAATAATAATTATAGCAAGTAATTGAGAAATATTTAAACGATTGGAAATTACATTTGTCAAATTAAAGAGACGTAATTTCATATCAAATATGTTTGGTAGCTTTTACTTGGATCTAACATCGCAAATATTACGCAACAACAGTCTCCTGGTTGGAAGAAATTATTCTGTGCGGAGTCCGGATGTAGAGTTGTGTTCGGACTGTTAGTGTATACAGTATACTTTTATTTTATACACAGTGTGTATACAGTGTATACAAATTATGTACACTCATATGTCTGAACGTAAGTATACGTCTGAATTCCGCATAGAATAATTTCTCCCATGTTGGATAAAAGATAGTGAGTGAGAGAAGCGGCAAGAAATTGTTAGCATCCATAATAAAAATATGTGGAAGAATTTATGATTTAGGGTTCGTTTGGGACATTGTTTTTTCTATAAAGTAATTTTTTAGTACAATTTTTTTTAAAATGAAAAATTTTTATATGAAAAAATTACTAGAAAGCAATAAGTTGTTCAATAAAGTCTTAGACTTTGTTTGAGATAGTTTTTTTTTTCTATTTTCTATATATTTTTCTAAATAATTTTTTTAATTAGAAAATTTTATACTTGAATGCTTGCTACTTTAGAAAGCAGTAAAAAAATGGCTCCAAACAAAACTTTAGGTTTTATTTGGGATGATTTTCTTACTGCTTAAAGAACCTTTTCAAATAAAAAAAAATTAAAATTTTGTATTAAAAATCATTTTAAAAAACAGTAAAAAATTCCTCTCAAACAAAAACTTAATGGTTGAGGAGAAAGTTATAAATTGCACAAGATATTTTATAATTTTTTGCTCATCAAAACTCTTCCTCATTTGGTAGCATATAGGATTGGTAAAGGTGGCAACGGTCTCCTGGCTTGATAATTTATGTAGATGTTTAAATGCATCAAAATAGATGATAAAGTTAATTATAACATTCATTATTTATTAGAATATGATTTCTACCTAATTGGAGGAATCATATGATTGGAGAGTTTTATATCCTTAGAATGACTATTTTCAAACAAATAAACTCATCTGATTGCTGGAAATTTTGTTCAGAATGTTTAATTTATAGTTCTATGATTTTGATTCTACTCGCATTGAAGTATGTGCATGTAAGGTTGTTTTGAATTTAGATTTTATTTTTGTGCTAATCGTATACTTCAGAAGCAGTAACACTACAATTAAGTTGAAGAGTTCGGTTTATGAGATCAATCAGAATGCATCACATCACTTTTTTGTTCGGTACCAATGCTCAATATCACTGTGTACCGAGTGACGTGGTTCGTTTTGATTGGCTTCAGACTATCCAGTGTCTGCATAAAATAATTTCTCCAAAGGAAGAGATTGTTGAAGGCTTAACAATTTGCATTGAGCAAGTGAGGATTTATAGGATTAGCAAGCATATTAAGGGATAAATTACACCTAGGCTTGGATGTAAACCTGTCAAACCGAATCACATAAAATTAATCATTTTGTCTTTGATTGATTGTTCTATGTTTATTTACTGCTCTTATTTCACTGCAAATGATCATCTTCTCACTAAGAATTATTTTGTAAACCATAGTGTTTAACTAATTTAAAGTTTGAAATGTTTAATAGTTAATACACCCATTCTTTTGGGCTGCGTGCAAGCCATCAATTGCTCTCATGATCCAGTTTAGGAGTATTTAGTAACTAAGCCAGATCACCCTCAAGGCCTTAGCTGACCACTATCCAATGAATCCAGAAGCCTAGAACAAATTTGATAAGGAAAATGCTAAGACTTTTAAGGGAGATCCTTCTTCTATATCATTAACAAAGCAAAGGGTGGCTAGCATTCTACCCAATCTTTAGCCCTTAGGATGTCTTTGGGTTTTCATTAGTTAAAAGATAAATTTAAAGCTGGTTTTATATACATCATTAGCCTACCATCTTTCAGTTGATATATTACTCTGATATTATTCTTAACACCTTAATGTCTTAATTATCGAGATATTGTCCACTTTGATCTAATGAACATTTTTACTTTGTCCTGTTAGTATAACTTATAAGAAGTTCACTCATCTCATGATCAGTGTTCATACACAATCATATTTAATTTTAGAGTTTTCAATAAAATTTCAACCATTACATTAAAAAATACCTCAATTTTTAAGAATTTCGCTTTATTTTTCCTCAGGGGTTTTACATGTTTTCATTCCTATCATTTAGCTATAGCACAGATGATGTTCAGGCCTCTACAACCTTGGAGAGGTTGGGTCATAGGCCAAGAAAGAATATAACTAAGAAACTTTGACAACATATGTTTATAATATAATGTATATAAGGAAATAAGTACAAGGTCACACAAACAACTTTGGAAAGAATTAATTAGTGATTATATGTGATCACTGTTGCCATATCTAGGAAAGAAAGGAAGAAAATTTCAAAACCAAAAGGTAGTTCCATCATAAGTAGATGGATGCACCTTTCGCCCAGGTCTAAAAAAGAGGTATTTAAGCAAGTCAGATAGTATAATCTGTAATAGCCCGTATTTTGATCGGGACAAATAATTTTTTTTATGAGTCATTATAAATTCAAATCATAAATCATATTTGCAATAACAGATATTATAGTGTTTTAATTATACTATTTTTAATTTTTGGGCACTTGCACAGATCCTTAACAAATTGATAAATGTTAGTACAAATGAAGATTTTGGAATCGTTAGGTGTCCTTTTTAAAAACCGATTTCACCAATTTTTTTTTTTTTAAAATGAACTTTTTTTTGTGGATATTTTTCTACAATCTTTATGTTGCAAATTTGATTTTGTGGATTAGACTTTTAATGATAACAAATATTTATGATTTTCTACGACTGTCTTGCCTACTAACTTTTCAGGTCCACAAGATCGAGTGCAACTCAAGTCAGCTTAAGATTGAGTAGATTAAGTCCAAGTCAGTTTGTAATTTTTTTGAGTAGATTAAGTCCAAGTTAGTTTGTAATTTTTTCTTTCTTGAGTCCATTATAAACAAAGTGGTTCCTGATGCTAAGTAACCTTGCGCACACACACACGTGGGGGAAATTTTTTGTCTGTTAATTAGAGTTCTCTGTTTTGATCACATCATCCGGGCCAATCCTAATATCGTCATGGACGATCTGCTAAAAACAGAAACCCTAATTAGGGCATCCTGGTTAAGGCAGCTGTCATTAAGCCGATCAACCTAGACGATATTTGTATATGCCGGGACGATAGGCTCAAATCAGAAAGAATCAGCCGCTAGATCTATTTAGGCATTCTTTATTTTTTGACATCGTCCAGGCCGAAGCAGCACAATTATGCCTAAATTAATATGGTATTTAAGGAAAGTAATTAAGGCTGATTGCACGATCACAACGGTCGGGCCGATTGCAGGATCGGCCGGGACTATCCCTTGGACTATTGACATCAGCCAGCCTCTATTTAGGGCGATGTTCAGAACGATTTTCCTCGGATTTGCCAGGACGATATCCTATCGCCCTGATCGATGTGACCAAAAATTCTCTAATCGTCCCAAACCGATCGGGCTGATTGAGTGAATTTTACGCTAACTGGCCACGCCGATATTCATATCGGCCTGGACGATAAAGACGATTTGTATAAAATAAGAGCTATTACAAAGCTCTTATATTTAAGACTTCTTGTTCCTCCCTAGAGGATATCTTCTGCTGCCGTCTTGACCTGAGAGGGCCTAGAGGAGAGGGAGAGAGAGGGAGAGAGAGGGAGAGAGAGAGAGAGAGAGAGGAACTTGTGAGGGGGAGTTTGTGAGAGGGTTCACAAAGGTTGCTCCAAGCAAGGTTCCAAGTAGTCTTCTCCGATCGTCGTCCCTTGTCCTTGGAGGGTTGAGAGAGGTATACTACAATAATCGATCAAATTTCTCTGCCTGCTTCAGGAGGAAGCAAAAGGAGTTGGCTTCTCTGCCTCATCGGTGTCGGTGGAAAAGATGTTTGTAAAGGCTTCTCCGCCTTGCTGTGGGGGCAAAAGGAGAGACTGAGTTTAGTGCAATGCCCGGAGGACGCCTCAGGGGAATGGACGTAGGTCGAGTTGACCAAACCACTATAAATCTCTGTGTTCCTTTACTACTATTTTTCCGCATTAATTTTCACACTTTTTTGTGGTGAATTATGGTTTGAGTTTTGTGTTTTGATTGAATTTTTTTTAAAAATAAAATATCAATTCACCCCCCCCCCCCCGGTAAGCTTTGGGCTAGTTCATAAGGGGCTAACATCCCTAACGAGCTTTCACTTTAAAGCCCTAGAAGGATTTATATGAATTTTATATTGAAAATTAATTAAATTATATAATAATATTAATATCAAGGTTGTGAAAATCGGATTGGACAACGAACCGGACGAAGGAGAGGCTCACGGTTTCGACAGGTCGAACCGAATGACGTAATAAATAATAAAATTATAAAAATAATAAAATAACATAATAATGATGTCAATTTAATCTTAAAAAATGTCATAATTTTATTTGAATAATTATAAATATATAAATAGTTATATAATTAAGAAGTTTTAAAATTTGAAGAATATTTTTTATTTGAAAATTCTATACAAAATTTTCCAACAAATTTTCATATGAGCATCTATCATACACACATTGTTGAAACTAGAAACTACTAGTTTTTTTAGTCCTACATCACATATGAGCTTTATGTTTTGTTCTTTATATATCCTTTCTTGCATATATGGGTTAAGATCCTATATGAGGTGAATGAATCATTTTGGTACTATTAAATAGAATTTAATAATATAAAATTTTTGGAATTACAATTAATAAACTAAATTGGAATTATAATATATTTAAATTAATTTAATATTTAATAAAATATTTTATATTAAATTAACTTATTTAAATACCTGATTTTCAAAACCATGATTAATATTATATTATTATTTCTTTTTTTTATATCTTAAATCTTTAGTTTATTAAATTTAGAGAGTAGGGTGAGGGAGGTAAGAGAGAAATATGAGAAGAGGGAAAAGAGAAACTTGTGATTGGAGGTCATAAACTACTTCATAATTTTTATGTATTTAAAGCAAATTTATTTCACATATTTGAGTTATTATAACTTCTTACTTATTTGGTATGATTACTAAAATATATGTTTTATTGTACAAATTTATTATTACTACACGGATTTAAAGTAATAGTATTATTTTATTGCTACTACCATTTTTTTTGTTATTAATACGAATAATGATACTATTTGATACTATTGATTCACTATATTGATATTGAATATATACAGAGCATGTGACATATTAGATATCATGTGTACATAATTATAGGATTTTACTGTATTAATTTGAGTTTGATAGTTCTTTATTGATGTTTTTATTTTACCAGTTTATATGATTTATTTACTAATTGATAGTACAAAAATGATGATTAATTTATCGATTCAATCCCTATATTGATTTATTAGTTTTTCTATTGTATTATTTTACTAGTTTCTGTACCGTATTGTTTCACTATTTTATAGACTTTACTGCTATTACATGTGAGTTCTACTATTTCTGTACTTATTCAATGATTATACGAATGCTACTTCAATGATTTGATCGTTGATATGCATATGGTTCTTTTATCGTATTTTGAGTTTGTTTTATCAAGTGGAAGGATTTGGCATGGTACAAAGCCACATAGGAGCCATAGGATATGATCAGGAGATATTTCTCATCCTTCCACGTTCTCGACAAGGTACTTCTTTGAGTGAGGGGAGTATTGATAGGCCAGGGGGGCCACAGCTAGGAAGGGAAACACTATAGGAAAAATTGTCATTACCATTAGAATTTTCGGCGGAACGGAATTTTTTCAGCTGAAAATTTGTCGACAAAATTTCTGGAATATTTTCTTGCAAGATTTTTTGTCAGAAATGTCGTCTGTAATTAGTTAATTTAACAAAATTTCCAGCAGATTTTTTTGTTGAAAATTTTACTTAATTTCTAA
Source organism: Dendrobium catenatum (assembly GCF_001605985.2). NCBI lineage: Eukaryota > Viridiplantae > Streptophyta > Magnoliopsida > Asparagales > Orchidaceae > Dendrobium > Dendrobium catenatum. The sequence goes on along the minus strand of NW_021320015.1, from coordinate 507,880 downwards.
CCGTAAAATCCATCAGAATTACTGCTGGAAAGAACCCGATTTTGTCGTCGAATGCGCCTTTAGGCCGCTCAATGAATAGAAAGCTTGCCGCTGGGTTCAAAATTCCATTTGCCTCTGTCTACGTCCTCAGTACAGTCTCGGTGATAGTAAATTTTACTAACTTCCGAAGACCCACCAATAACTATTGGAAGATCCTCTATCGTTACTGGTCTAAATTATGCCATGAATCAAGCTTAGCAGGAACTCAAGCAGGCGAAGGCATCAAAACTCTCAACTTAGATGGCTTGCATTAGGGGTGCAAACGAGTCGAGCTCGAGCGCTCGAGCCGGAAGTTGTTTGAGTTGAGTTCGAATATCTAATACGGAGCTTGAGCTTGAGCTAGAACTCGAGTCGAGCACAAAATAGGAGCTCGAGCTCAACTCATCTTCATGTCGAGCGGCTCGTCGAGCTCAGCTGAGCTCCGCTGTCGAACTCGTTGTCACATCCGTCTTCTTCCCGAACTCCGGCGACGTCGTCCCTCGTCCCTCGTCTAGTTCTTCTTCCCGACCACCGCTAGTCCGCCGTCAATATCCTTCGTCCCGAGCTCATCATGACGTTTGTCTTCTTCCCGAACTCCGGCGATGTCGTCCTGAGGAATCGAGCTAGCAGTCGAAAATGACGAACTTCGTCGTCTTCCTGGACTCCGGCGACGTCTTCCTGAGGCCTGTTTTGTGGATTAGGATTTTGATTTCCCGCTCGACTCGTTGTCGAAAATGACAGACAATTTGGATTTCCCGCTCGCCTGCTCCGTGGATTTGGATTTCCCGCCCGCGAGCTCTGCCAGCGAGCCGACGAGTCGAGTCCGAGGCCTTTTCGAGCTCGAGCTCGAAAGTGTGTTCGAGCTCGACTCGCAAGCTTGATAAGCTCGACTCGTCGAGCCTATTACCGAGTCGAGTCCGAACCGGCTCGAGCCGGCTTGACTCAGTTGCACCCCTAGCTTGCACACAGAAGAAACGTGTACGGGATGTCCAGGAGGGCGCAACCTGTAGCTCGATTCATATGGCTTGCAATAGGAAATGTGTTGGCGCTTCTGATGATCAGAATATGAAGGATGAAGGCAATCGTGAGTTTGATCATGCTCAGGTTGTAGAGATGAACGATCGGGATGATGCGAGCATCAATTTGGCGGATGCTTCCGATTCAGAGGTGGATACGGTAATTCGTGACTCATTGGTGATTTGCAAACAGCTCGATCAACTCAATTAGGTTCGTACATTTTTTTTTGGAATGGGGGTATCGGCCTGCTGTCACGTCAGCTTGTGACACGCTTTGCGATATCCACTAATCCCTCGGCGAGTCTACCAGCAACCAACTCCACAGGAGCAGGACCCACAGTTCTTTTCTCTCCACTTAAGGAGTCGTGTCGTATGAGAGGGGATTCGAACTTAGGATGGGGGTTCCCAACAAAGCACACCCACCAACCCACCTAAGCCTGGTGGGGAGGTTCGTACTTTTCATAGCAACATCTCATGTGGGGTCGGTGAAGCTGCTTTGGATGTTTTCAATGGAATCAAGTGTGCAATTGATGGTGGGTTGCATGTGTCACAATCTGACTTGATATGACTCAATAATATATGTCACATCATGTCAGATTGTGGTAAGGCACAAAACTAAAGATCTTGTTTGAGAAGTAATGATATAAAATTTTAATTTATATATCACATAAAGTCATTACTAAATACAATATAAAGTGGAAGATTACAAAATCTCAAAATTTTTTTGTATTTATAATCCAAAAACATATATCCCATATGAGATATCTACAACAACGATCGACAATATATAATATATTAAAACAAAATTCAAGGCGATAAAAATCAAAACTAACAAAAATATACCAACGCAGATCAGAGCCTGTCATCTAAAACTTCTCAGCTCGCTCCTTATATTTTTCTTAGTATGAAAATGAAGATAAAAGTATGATAACACGACTCAGTAGGCTATCGCAACTTCAAATAAAGATCAATAACTAAAATTAAAAGAACTGATAATAATGTGATGTAATAATAAACTGAAGTATTATATGAAAAATTGAAATTTAAACATACACTGATACTTAATACAATTAATTAATCATTGAAATGTATTGAAACTGAAATATAAATAAATATCTTATAACAATTTTCAGAATAGCCCTTAGACATCAATATCATAACACATCTCATATCAAAATCACATCCACTTGCTCCGGTATACCAACCCATGCCATATCGGAATCCCACCTCGATAGATCATTAGCTCCAGCATAACAGTACATGTCATATCAAAATTTCACATCGGCACCCCACCAGCTCTGGCATAACTAAATCCTTTCTCACTTTCATAATATCACATTTCTTTCAATATTATACATATATACAATGCATTTCATTAAATAAATCATAATTTGACTTAATTCAATAAGTGTCAAAATATTATAACTATAGGCAACATAAATACTAGTGAGCAAAATTTTACATTTTCAAAAATAAAGTAAATTACAAGAGATCGTATATAGCAACATGTTGAAAATTTAATTGAATTAAAATATTATTTTTAAATGTCAAAATAAATTTTAAATTTGAAAAAATTGTTGTCTTAATAAATTCATTTGAAAAAATTTTTATAGAAACTACTCAAAATATTCATAATTTTAATCTCTATATATAGCATATAAAAAATTAATGGGTAAAAGTTTTACTAAAATAAAGTTTTACTCATTTTTTTAATGAAAATACAAATTTGATCCGAAAAAACTTAAAAACATCAAATTATTGACCATTAAAATAGGAAAAACATAAACTACATCGAGACAAATAAATTTTCAAACTAGGCCGACGAATAAAATGACTCTACAACTGTCCTGTGACGTCCCAGACATCTATAGTGAAAGGACTCGTCTGACATTCTTTTTCTTCTTCTCTTTCCTTCTCGTTCTCTCTCCTGTCTTTTTCTCTCTCTTCAAAATATCTCAAAATATCTCAAATCCTCAATTTATCAAGAAGGATCGTCCAGGACGATGCCCAGATCATCCCGGGACGAACTCCTCTGGACACGGATCATACAGACGAAAATTAATTCCAATTTATTTCATTTATGGACGAAACTCTCGGGTTCTTAGCTTTTCTTCTTTTCTCTCCTCTATTTTCTTTCAATTTTATTTTTTTATGTTACAAGGAAACCAATGGGAAAAATGGCTATGAAAATGATTTGAGTGGATTAAGATTTGCTTATAATAAAAAATTCAAAGGATGCATGTGATGTAATTATGTAAATTATTCAATTTGTATCCTTAATTTTTTTTTATATTCAAATCTGAGGATTCAAAAATTATTAAAAAAAAAATATTCATAAATTAAGTAAGTATGTTTAGAATGCTCTGATTAAATTAGTTTGTAAAATGGACATCTAATAATAAAAAAAATTCACTTATACTAACTTGCGTCAATTTATTAACGAATTGCACCAATGACAAAAATTAGAAAATATTTTTTATAACTAGTGCATAGTAATATTTATGTTATGATAAAGAAGGTTTAAAATTTGGACTTATTAATTTGAAATAAATTTTTATTGTTATAGGCCAAATTATATCTCTTAAAATTTTAGAATTATAACAGCATTATACTCAAAACCCAACCTGCCATGTAGATCTGCCTCAGTTTGAAGGTTGGCAGTACTAGGGCACATGAGAGCAGTGAAGAAGCTGCTAGGAGGGACGAGGGTTCTAGGACAGTTAGATATGGTAACTGTGTATACTTGCTCAAAGTCTTCTTATAATTGTATGTGAGACAGATAAGAAATTTTTTTATAAAAAGTTACAAAAGGATTTCCAATAGTTGGAGAATTTCAGGTGAAAATTTTGCAAATATCCGCCGGAAATATTTTTGCCAATGATTATTTTTTGATGCGTGTTTCAGTGGCAAAAATTTTCTGTAAGAAATTAGTCGAACAAAAAATTTAGGTGGAAATCAACCATTTTTTTTGTAGTTGGAGCAGTTTATGAAGGTTTCTAATTAAGGAGAAATTATTTAGGAAGGTTCCTAATCAAATGGGAGCTATTTAAGAATGTTCCTAATCGAGAGAGAGCTGTTTAGGAAGAATTCTTAATCATGTTCATGCTCTTAAGGAATGTTTTAATTGCATGCATTGTGTGTTAGGGCTATTTAAAGGAGAGTTTGGTCTAGGATTTGGAGCTTATGTTTTGTTGAAGTTTTTTCTAGAGTTTGTTATGAGTTTCCTAACAGCGTCAAGGATTTGTGGGAGAGCTGATCTACCTTTAGAATAGTAAGTAGATCACTTGGATCCTTTATTATTAATGAAGAGATAATTCAAAAATGAGCCCTAATATTTGATTACTGCAATTTTAATCCTATCTAATTTTAATTTTTTACTTTCAAAACGCATTACAATTCAACAATAAACTGCAAAGATACAATTTTTGTTCTTAACAGTCATATAATTGGTAAACTTTTTAAAACAAATTTGCAGAGAAATGCAGTTAGAACACGGTAGAAAAATATCCAGAGAAAGAACTCATACTAGGCTCCATGAAAGTCTGTGCATTTGTGATGGAGATAGTTTGAGAATGAGATATAGCAGCGAGCAGGAAGAACCTATAAAACTCAGGATAGATAGCGTACATCTACATCACAGATCAAGAAGGAGAAAATTTCAGGAAATTTCAGAGAACACAGATGAACCATGGCGCTATCCCTCCTGAGCTTTAAAGATTCCTTCATGCTTTTGACGAAGAGATGAGATCCAGCTCTAAGAAATCCAAATGAATCTGGCTTGGTGCTCTTGGCGAAGAAGGCTAGCCATTTATAAGCATCCAAATTCATCTACTCTCAACAAAACCAAATCAGTAAAAAACACTTCATTTTGTACTTCCTGTAACCAGCTGGAGGATGTTGCATTTTCCTCTGTGCACGATTCATTAAATATTTAATTTTGTTGCGTGCTGGGATTTAATGATGAGAATGTTTCTTTAGAATCGTTATTCTTTTTTGCATTTTTTTTCGTTTCTTACATCTCTGTAACCAGCTATTAATTATTTGAATTTTACAGGTAAGGTCTTGTCTGACATGTTTTTAACTTCTTTTTTTTAAAAAAAAATCTGTCGTAAAGGGTAGATCGAAGCTGTTTCAATTTTCGTGATTTAGAGATTTTGATTTCGAGCAAAGAAAATAAGAAATAATCTCTGTAACCCCTTCCAAAATCTTATTTTGATGAGAACTTTATGCGCTAGCTCTATTATAATTATCAACTTTTTTTTTTCTTGTTGGCCTGTTGTAAGCTTCTATTAGCTGGATTCTATGAGGATGGCCTGGTTGTTAACGGAATATAGTTGATAATTTTCTGCAGAGGTGTATCTGTATGTTTATTTGCCATTTGAAGGCGATTTCCTGGCCATTAAACACACCTCTTTTGTTCCTCTTTCCTGATATCTTCCATTTGGCTGAATCAAAGACCATTTCATTCAATGGGCTAATGCAGAATCGTTTACAGGAAAATTAATGGTAGAAACGTACAGATGCAGTTGGTCGTAGGTGAAGAAACATTATGCTTTAGATCATCTTCAACTGAACAACATATCACAGTATGTCGTCCGTTATTTGCTCCATTCGAACTCCAAATGGCACGTCAAATTCCGGTAGGTGAACAGTGCGACGCCAATATTGGGGTCAGACTGTTCACCTACTCCAAAAAAATTCGATGCGGGATTTGTCGAAGAAGCGCGCGAAAGAGAGAAAAGCACGCCAAAGATGATTACCTTGGCAGGAAGTGCGTAAAAAAGAAGAAATGTCATTTGATTGGAGAAGAATGATTGCATTTTAAATAAGATTCAATAAATGTTTTCTTAAGGTGGCCAATAACAATTATAGTAAGTAATTTGGAAATGTTTATACGTTTAATTATTGTAATGAGAATTAATTTTCTTATAATCTGCAGGCGCGGCCCAGCGGACCTGAGAGGAAAGGAAACGTTAGCAGATAGGATAGAATTCTCTGGCGTTTGAGAACGAGCCAAATTTCAGCAACAGAAGAAAAATTCATGCAGTTATGTAGGAATCTGTATTATTATGATGTCTGGAAATAATAAAAAAATTAATCAGTAACAACAAAATTTTAATTTAATTAGAATTGATATATCTGTAAAAAAATTTTGCATCATTGACATGAATCTCGTGGTAAAATTTGAATTGAAAATTTTCAAAACTAAATTCAAGATTGTTTGAATTCTAATTTCAGCAAACTTATAGTATAATTGAACGTCTCGACAAGATGAGATTAATGATAACAAAATTGGTTCAATTAGAGCATAAATGAGATTAGATCAAACACTTGATGCATAAGTAGAAAGTTCAAATATTTATTGAATGACCAAATGATCCCTAAATTTGGTTTGCTTATGGTAAATCAAACTGGTCAACGAGGTGAATCCAAAGAGCTTAAGATCATTTAGTTCCCACGTTATTTAGGCACTTAATTACTTAGTAAACGCTTATTAATTGTAAGATAAAATGTTTTGAATTTTAACCCAATTTATCAAAATACTTAACTAAAAATCATATAAATAGAGTCTCATTCTCTATAGAAAAGATGGTCCAAGAGTTGAAAAAATAAGAGAGTTCTCTTATATTTTTTAACTCTCTCAGTCTCCGACGACCACATCCTCTCTTCATTGGCGACCAGAACTAGTTCTCTCTGTCGATGATGATCATCAACTTTTGTCGACAAAAATTTCTAGCAACTGCTGCCATTGTCTACAGACTTTTGCCAAATCTAATCATGATGTTAGGTTTTAATTGTCTATTTGTGGACATCAAACTTCTATAATCCCTACAAAAGAGAAATCAAATATTTTATTCTCAAATATTACTCTTTTTCTTAAACTATGATGAAGGGATGATTTTTGTATCTACTAACATATAGTGAATTTTTCATTTGGCTAAACTCTCGTGATTTTTTTCCTGACAAAAAAATTTTCTATTGTTTTATAACTTTTTATCTAAAGTTAAAACATAAAATATCAAGTTCGTCAACGCAAATTTTCTAGCATATAATATGGATTATAACTATATTCAGTACAATCATTTTTGTAATAAATAGTTTAAAGTGATTGCAATGTAAAATGAATAGCTAGCGGTGGAAAGAGGTGGTGGATGGAGGCAATGGTGGGGGTGGCCAGCGGCGGCCGGAGACAGTGGCGTATATATGACAGGCGGAGGTGGCCGACAAGTGGTGGCAATGTCCTTGAGTTTGCAGTGCGTTTGGAAATCACCCAAATTAGAAAAATTCTAAATACATAAAAAATAAACTAAAATGAAATACACCGTACGTATTTGCTTTCCTTTACCTTGAATTAATTTTTCATCCAACCAAACACTCAAATTATCAAAATCTCTATATTTAAATTACTCTATATCTTAAATATAGCAAACACACGGGAAAGAATTAAGTATTGTCATGAATATATACCCTTCAACTTAAAGAGTTAAGCCAATAACAAAGGTGTTCGCACATCAAGCATATTATAGGAGCTCAACTCTTTTAATTCTTATAGGGGACAACTTTCCTAAGCTTTTTTTTTTTCATTCAAAGAATCTTTGTTTTTCTTATGACTATATTTTCAATCGCAAGAAAATTAAAAAGTTGGAATCAAATAATTTTTTTTAGAAATTTAGGCTTCATTTGAGATGGCTTTCTTATTGCTTCTTAAAGCACATTTTTAATAAAAAAATAAAAATTTTGTACTGAAAAACTTCTTTAAGAAATAGTAAAAATGCCACCCTTTCGTTTGGGACAACTTTCTTACTATATATAAGTGGAGATTTTTATACATTTATACATTTATACAATAAAATGAGCCCTAAGTCTATTTGTAAAATAAGCGGCGGAGAGTTTTATATAAGAAATCTCACCAATTTTAAACAAACAGAGTAACTCGATTGCTATTTTACAAACTTTACCAGCCTAAATACAAAAACATTAATATTTTCCATATATAGGCTTGATTTTTTACGACTTTTTTAATTTTTGTAATAAATTCTGTTTCAAGAACAAGGGCGGATCCACCTTTTGCGGAGTGCAATTGCCTCCTTGAAAAAATTAAAATTTTTTATTATATGATTATGTAGGTAATTTGTCTCATTACATATACTTTTTAGTATTTATTACATCCCCCCCCCCCCTAAAGTTTTAAAATACTATGGTCTTTAGGCAATTGCCCAACATAATTAAATGATGAACCAAATCAGGTCGAACCCCACCAGGGGGCGCTACCCCTTGGACCCTCGATATATTTGTGAAACGTACAATGATCAAGGATATGAATAAATAAAGGTCGATCCAACTTCAAGGCAATGATCAAGTGTGTGTGTGCAAGGTTACTTAGTATCATGACTCACATTGTTAGAAAAGACTCAAGAAAAGGTAAAAGACAAATGACGTGCATTACAAACTGACTCAGTCTTATTCTATCCAATCTTGAACTGGTTCGTTTTGCAATTTGATCTTGTGGATCTAAAATGTTAGTCAGCAAGACAGTCGTACAAAAATAGAAATATTTGCTATCATCAAAATTATATTTCCTGAAATCAAATTTGAAACAAAGAGATCTCATTCTCTTGCTAAAAATGGTCAAACTAAACAAAAGCTATTCCTGTACTATAAAATTGTAAATAACAACTATAGGAAAATAATGGTTATGATGCATCACATCACATTTTTAGTTGTAATGTTAACGGGATGCTAGAGGGACCTTCCTTTATGTCATCACTGAATATAATAGAGGCATGCATTCAAAACATTCAAGGAAATGAAGGGGAATTATTCTCTTGCATCTTAAAAAGATTTCACTTATCCCTAAATAACTAATATCTTAACAAAGGCATGCATTTTTAAGACCAAGTGCATAATTACCAAAAAGTGTGTAAATGGTTGGTTGGAATTGGCAGCACCAAGAATTTAATATCCAACAGTATGTGCAAAGCCTTACAATTGAAAATAAACAAATATTCATTATAATTACCATAGAAAATTTGTTAAATTAGAGAAGATATTAAAGTTTTTTGTTACCAATATGTGTACCCAATTCACCTCATTATAAAATGAACCCAAATTAGCATAAATCCTATAAGAAATGTTCGATGAAGTACGTACACCTAGCATAGCAAAATTTTGTCATATTCATTCATGCACTGATAGCTCTAAAGAAAGATGATAAGTTTCTTTGCATTGATAGTTGAGCAATTAATAAATTTATGTAAATTACTAATTTCTTATACAATGTTCGGAAGGTATGCTTGATAAATTTAAGGATGCTATTATTTTCTCCAAGTTTGACATACAAAGCATTTATCACCGGATATAAATCTGAGATGGAGAAAAATAGAAATTGAATTTTAAAATGTATGAAGGAGTTAATGAATTATGAGTCATGACATTTGGTCTGGTCTATTCAATGCACCAAGTACCTTTATGTGGTTGATGAATGAGACTTTGCAATCATCATTTCTTATACTATACTATGAGGATGTTCTTGTTTATAAGAACTCCTTATACAAGCATATATAACACGGTTGAAACGCGTCAGCCCTAATCTGACCTGGTTATATAAATGGGACGGAAATTCGGACCCGGACCTGACCCATAGGGTTGCCGGGTTGACCCGACCCGATACGGTTGAGCTTCTAGACGGCGACGGTGGGACAGCGGACAATAGGATGGCGGACGGCGGGACGGTGGGACTGCGGACGTTGGGCGCGGACGCTGGCGGGCAGGTGCGGGCGTTGGTAGGCACCGACGCGAGTGAAAGCAGCATTGACGCGGGCGCTGGTGGGCGCGGGCATCGCGGATGTGGCGCGTGCAGCCTTGGCGTGAGCAGGCGAGGGCAGTGCGGTCAGCTCATTTTAAACAGGTTTCTAGGATGTCAACCCGAACCTAGCCCGTTTTAAAATTGGGTCGGGCCTAATCCGAAATTTTTGAATCGATTTCGAGTTGGGTTTCCATGTCGTGTCAAATATTGACACCGCTAAATAGAACTAAAGGTTACAAATTTTGAATAGATAATTTTCATTTCCATGGTTTAAGGGCATTCAGATATATGACATCTATAAGGTCTTACCAACATCTATTGACAATTCATCTAAGGACTCAATATTTTTATGCATTGATCACTTATTGCTTAAAGAACAAAATATTATCCTAAGGAGCAAAATAACTTTAAAGTTTTGAGGCCATTAAAAAATGTGCTCAGCCGCTATGTTTGCCATTTCTAACTTGTAAAAGCCTTTCCCAATAAAAATTATTGATTTAGCAGTGAGAGTAAGGTTATTCTAGTGAAAGGGGAGAACCAATTGAATTCTTCTATGAGAAGCTTCATTTCATGAGACTGAAGTTATTTATATTTGAATGTGAACTTTATGCCATTGTTTGAGCCCTCAAGAAGGAGCATTCTTTATTGCATAAGGAGTTTATATAAGGAACCTTATACTAATTATTATAAGTACTCCTTCAGTCCAAAAGAATTTAAGCATGATGATGCAAGTCAAAAAAACACGGTGTATGATTGAGGATTTAATATAAAGAAAAAAAAGTCAGGACACATGGGGTAGACAATCGTAAAAATTCCATGGCTTGCATGAAAACATCCGTATTGTTATGACAAACAGTTAGTAAATCACGCTAAGTTGAAGCCTACCTACGGATCCGGCAGTCCAATCAAGCAATATCTACAACATTGCTTACCAAGCTATAAAAAAAATATATAAAAAGTGTAACAAATCATAATAGAAGGTACTCAATTGTGATATTCTTTCACTTTGTCTATGTTAATTTCAAAAACAAACCAGTTCAGTTATTAATATCATACATTTATAAACAAATAAATGTTATAGGCGTTAAAAATAAATGCATAATCTTATAAATGTCTTAATAATAACTATATTTTTTTAATTTTCTGGCTCCGCTACTACTTCTTCGTAGACATGTTCTTTTAGCTCAAATTTCATTGTGACGCCACTAGCTTTATAAAACATTGCCATAAATGCTAAATTTTAAAATGAATCAATCAAAACTCTAGGTTTTATGTCATATTTCCCATTCAAAACTCCGTTTATAAATATGAATAATTTCTAAAAAATGTTATTGATAGACTTTTGACACCAAGAATGTAGTATGTTTTTTTCTTTATAGAGCTTATGAACCTTAGTGGGCTTCCATGAATTATAACTTTGGACAACAATATTAAGTTTGTTAGCTGTTTTTGAAGAGAATTATGAAATCAACTCTAAACTGAACATTATTTGAGCTTGGCATATCATCTGCAAAGGAAGAGGTGACTAAGGTTGTCAACTATATTGCACCGATACATGTATTTATGAAGGTGTGTTGTATCCGATATATAGATACACCAATACACCTTCGATACGGCACCAATATGTGTCTGATACGGCTTTGATGTATCCAATTAAAATACTATTTAATTTCAAAAGGATACCCGTATCCGATAAGTGTATCATCGGTTGATAAAAAAAATCCAAAAAAAGACTCGTTGTATTTACTTCCGCGTCTGCGAGCGAGGATCTCTCATTTTCGAGATGGATTTGAGTCTCTTGATGATATGGGAATATTATAAATTTCTAATCTTTCACTTGATGAGCCTGAATTAGATGGTATGATATTTATTGAAGATGATATTAAAGTTCAAAGACAAACCACTAAATAAGCTAATCATGTCATTCCTTCCATTGAATAGTTGAAACTTCATGTGCTAGACAATTTATGTTTATGCTTTTGTTATTGTACTAGACATTTAATGCTTACTTCTATTTTGATATTATAAGCTACAAGGCTACAAATGATGTTACATTTTTTTTTTTGTAATTTCAAATATTACGCTTTGATTGATTTTTTAATTTTTATGTATGATTTATAAATTATAATTTTGTGTCCGCGCTATACTCGTATCATGTATTTTTAAGAATTGACATTTCCCATATCCATATCATGCCATATCCATGTCGTTGTATCCGTATTGGTGCAACATATAGGTTGTCAATAATGGGCAACATGCTTTGTTGCCTTTCATGAGAGCATCCAAAGCTATGGGATGAAAATTTAGGACAAGTTAGATTTGCATATAACTCCATTAGCCAGTGTTCATCTTTGCATCATTGTTAATTTATCAAACCTTATAGCCGACCTAGCTAGTTATAATTCTAAAATGATGAAATAAGTAGCTGATGTGATGGCTTCAGATTTCTCTGATATGTTCCGAAGTGTCAAGGATAAGCTCACCTATTTGACATCTCAATAAAAGATGTAATGGAATAAGCATGGACGCAAAAAGAAAATAATAATAATAAAATCAATAATGTACATTTGGTTATGGTTCATCTCACAAAGGAGAGGTTCCCTATTGGCACGTATTCCAAATTTAAGCCACACAAGCTTGGCTCCTTTCCTATACCGAGGAATTAATTAATGATAATTCCTACGTCCTCTCTTTGTTTAGTAATTTCCAAATTTACTTACTTATTAAGATAGATGGTGCCTCAACTCAAGGAAAATCTTTCATTACCGTCGGACTTTTTGGCGAATATACATGAGCTGGAAAAAATGGCGGACCAACCGACGGAATATGCGCCGGTAAATTTCCGGCGTATGTTCCGTCGTTACGTTACCAGTGCATATTCATTAGACTATCAAAGAATGACAAATTAGAATATAAAATTTTATGTGGTTCAGCTTTAGCAAGCCTTTGTCCATGACAATAAAGATATCAAATAATTCATTAGATTTCAAAAGGAATACATAAAGGATTACAGTTCATATAAAGTTTGGAGATACAAATAATAATACTACTTTATCTTACAGAGATAAAATACATTCACCTGTTGCAAAGTTGAGGGATAGGTGTGGAAAAGGAGATGCTAGTGTTACTTCAGTCACTCTCTTCTTTATTCTATTGCAGGACTCTAAATAAGAACCATTGCTTCCTATGGCCAATAGCTTTTACTCTTGCTTCCTATGACTAATAGCTTTTACTCTTATTAGAACAAAAAATATAAGTACTTCCTTTCTCGAGGAAGCCAAAGAACTCCCATTGCAAGCACTCGAGAAAACTTCTTCCTTTCTTTATTAGATAACAACCCTCTCTTCTATCTTCTTCGTCCTCTCTCTATTTTTATTGTTTCTAGTTCTAAATGCTTGAAACTATTAATTCTTCCCCCTTAGCATACTTGCATCATGAGGTATTATGTTTAAAAGATGATTGTAAATATGGCTTGAGCTAGATAGCTACTATAAAAATAAATGTAAATAGAACTTGAGTTTGTAGCAATTAATCTTGAAAATCAAATATGAATAATCTTAAATTTGATAGTTATCAATGTTAGAAAATAAAGAAAAAATCTCCCCAAGATGAATAAGAAAAATTAATCCACACACCAAACACTAACTTCAACATTGCCTGCATCTCATCTATCATCGTCCATTAGAGGGGAAAACTCAGCTCGCCATATTTGTGATGAGTTTTTCCGAAGAAGGAGACGACAATTGATGTAGCAGCTCACACATCTCAATCCACGACAAATTATTAGGTGGTCTCAACATCTGATGGAGAGAACCATTCAGTTTTCTCTCTATCTACAGTAAAAGCGCAGTCAAAGCATAGTTACTGTAGCAACTGCACTTAAACTGTGCTTTTACTGTAGATAGAGAGAAAATCAGACGGTTCTCTCCATCCAGTATCCGCACCTAATAATTTATCTCAATCCACGGGCTTCTTGAGCACAGGTTCAACTTTATTCAACTTTATAGTTGCTTTGCACCTAATCTATTTTTAATTAATTAATTATTCAGTTTTGATTAGGATTTCGTCAGTGATGGTGTAGTGGGGAAATAGCTAATTGGCTTTATCAGAACATACAACTTCTACCGAATATCAAAACAACCGTTAGTGCTATCCCATTTCTTCGTTCTGGCTACGCTGCATAGGTTGCATGCAGATGATCTGACATTGTTCTCGCTATAATGTTACAGGAAGCTTCCTTCCTGACCAAGGTTAAATCATGGCAATAATGATTAAGAAAAACGATTGAGAAGAGAATAATGTTGACTAAGAAGGTAAATGATTAGTCTAAAATGTGATAAGCTGGTCCAAATTTTAGCTATACAAGTGCAGAGGCTGAGATTACTCTCTTTGTGGATGGCCATGATGACTTCATCTGATAAGAGATGACGCTACCTTCTTTGTAATTGATAAGAATACCAAAGTGGACAACAGAGATGCAATTTGTGTTCTTCTTCTGTTACTATCTTGCAGTACTCTTGCAAGACATATATATACTTACTAATCTGGTTAAATCATTTTTGCAAAGAAATACAGAATCAACAGTACGGTAGAAAACCAGTAAGAAAAGAAATTAAGAACTCATCATATGCTTCCTGAAAGTCTGCATGTTTGTGATGGAGGGAGCCAGAGAGGGAGAGGAGCATGAAGAACCTATAAAGCTCAGGATAGACAGCGTCACAGATCAAAGGAAGAGAAAATTTCAGTAAATTCCTGAGCGCTCCGATTAACAATGGCGCTATCCCTCCTGAGCTTTACGGATTTCTCCATGCTTGATTATCGCAATAGCTTCTGAAGAAGATATGAGATCCAGCTCTGAGAGATTCTAAGGAAACTGGTCTGTTGGTGCTATTGGCGAAGAAGGGCAGGCTACAAATAGGAGAGAGCATTAGGACATGTCAAATTTCCAGCTGCAATTTATGGTCTGACAGAACGCAGAAAGAGCCCGCGATCTCTCTCTTGCTCTATTTTGTTTTTTAGGGGATTCACATACACTCTATATCATTGTATTTTGAGACTAAGCTGCGCGACCGCGATCACGCTGGCAAGCTCGAGTAAAACAAACAGTGCACTGGCGGAGTCGAGCTCGTCAGAGGCGGCAGATACAACAGACGATTAGCTAGGCAGTCATTTCGACCACCAAATCATTTTCGGGAGCAATTTTTGGTCCGGACAGTCCAATCCAGACTTTTTTTGGATCCTCGGAAGAAATTTTCTACGTTCTGAACTCAATTTTGACGCTTTCGGAGTCAAATGTTGCCTCTAATGTCAAGTTCAAGCAATTTTAAAATTTGGGAGCAAAATTTCTTAAAATTTCTTCATAATTTTTGTCCCGTTATACACGCCAACCCCAGTACTGCAGGATAAATTTATAATTAATGATATTTTAGTTGATTCACGACCCCAAGGGAAAGTCCACATTGGCGTCCACAGAGCGGCCGTGCCTCAAAATTATTCAAAAATTATACTTTTGTATTGGACCATTTGAAAAACTCCGACACATATTTTCAAACTTTGCAGACTTCAACAACAACTTCAAGCCTTTGTCCCACTACGTGGGGTCGACGACATGAATTCCTTTTCGCCATTGTGCCTGGTTAAAATTTTTTAAAGGATTCATGTCATGATTATTCGACAAGTTTTACGCTGGCTGTCGACTACCTAATGCAACCCTCCACTTTTCTCATCCAGGACTTGGGACCTTGCAACGGTAGTGTTAAACTTTGCAGACTTCAATGTATGAAAATAGGGGGGCAAGGGCAAGTGTATATCATTAAAAAATTATCTTGATCGAGCATGAATCTCAAGACAAATTTGAATTGAAAAGTTCTGAAACTAATTTGGGGTCATCCAAGCTTTGATTTAAGCAAATTTATAGTTGAACTGAACATCTCAAGGAAACGAACCCAAAGGCACCAAATTTGATCGAATTCGAGCCCAAATGGATTCAAATGGAGGTCCCGAAACACATTTAGAAAATTTAAAGCATAAATTAAATGGCCAAATGATATTCAAATGCGACATGCTTATAATCGAATCGAGCTGTTCAACTATATGAATCCAACGAGCCTAAGATTGTCGAATTCTAACATCATTATGACACTCAAATGCTTGATAAACAATCCATGATCAAGGGAATTAATATTTTTTGTCCACTCCCAACATGCCCAATAACGTCTTCATATTTACTAGTCATGTCACTCTCAGAAAAATTATAAATATACCACTTATTCCTTTCTCAAGAAGGGAAGCAAGTAAATACGAGAAAGAAGATAAGAGAGGAAGAGAAATCTAAAAGACCTCTTTCCACCAAACTTCTCCTCGGTTACTATCTAGTCATCGACTGTCCCTGAACTTTTTCCCGGCCACTGACTATCGCCGAACTTTTGCCCATACAGCCGTCATACTTTTGTTGGGCCGCCGACATTGTAAACTCCCAAATATTCACAAGTTCAACCTACTTCCTAGACTGTTGAAATTTGATTGACCTCACGTTCGGAAATGTGCCAATCTTTGTAAAATATTCAATTAATAGTGGAATCAATTCAATATGACTTGACCTCATAGTTTTTTCTAGTTTTCATGATTTTTCACGTAAAAATCCTTATGTTTTAAAGTTCTCTGTAGTGCTGGATATACATGCAACGTTAGGACGAAATATTCTCTTACTTTACCGTCATGAGTATTCTAACCCACAACAAGAGGTATAATGTTTCTCATCGGGCCTTTCTGCACATAATTTCAAATTACTCGTAGGATTTCATTCCCCATATAGAGAAATTATTAAGTTTTGTAGATAGTTCTCCATATTATCCAGTACATGACTATATGTTTACCGTGCACTTCAAATTTTAGAATGCATAGCGAGAAAACAATAATAAATGACTTTGTACTCCAAAAAATTATGTTTATGTAATATGATACTTTGTACGTATAGCTATCATATGGAGTATTCAGGGTCTAGACTCTAGAGTTAGTCAAAAACAATTGTTTTTTAAGAGGAAAAAAACAATTGATCTTTAAAAACTTTAAAATATTTGAAATTTATTATTAGTGTTTTGTTAAAAATAAATAATTATTTTGAGAAACAAAAATAAATAAAAACAAAAATATATATACAAAATTCAATGTGAAGGATTAAGTCTGCTTGTATGCTTACCCTTGAAGTATATTGAAGCCACCTAATACAACGTTATAAAATAATTATCTCTTTTATAATACACGTACGAGTAGTATAAAAATTATGTCATAATATTCAAATATAAATTTTATAAATTTATATATTTAATATTGAATATTAATAGTTTATTTAAACATCATCTAAATCTTCTAGGTTATTATGAACAAAACTTATACTTTTCCAATTATAAGCCAAAAAATAATAATAATAAGTTGTAAGATTGTTGTTGGTTGAAGTAAACTCTTGATGGTAACTTTCAAGTCAAAATTTTCCCAAAATAAAACCTTTCTTGTTAACTTACTCCACATTCAATAAAAATGGGTTAAAAAAAGGAGTAAAGATCGCTAAAATAAAAAGAATGAGACAAGATTTAATTGGTTAGATTGGGATGGCCTTGTTAAATGTGGGGAGTCTATTCATCCATTATTAAGAAGGAGAAGAAGATAGGGAGAAATGAATAGTTTTTTATAGCTCTTTTCTTATCACAAAGTTCAAATTCATAATGATTGTTCAAGAGTTCAAAAAAGCCCCCACAATAAGTGAAATAATAGGTATATATAATCGGCCTTGATCAATTACATAGATATTGAGTTAGGTGGGTTGGTCAATGAACTATGTGACTAGCTGTGATGGCCCATAATCTAATTTTGATGAATTATTCTTTTATATTTTAATATACAATAACCAGAGCTACATATTAATTTACTTGCATTGATGCAATTGTAGGTTCTTAGACCTACCAAGGTGTTAGTATATCTCATGATGTTATATATTTTTCAAGAAAGGGATATGATCCAGCGGAGTGAGGAAGATCGGGGTTTAAAATTTTAATTAATTTTTTGTATTTTTAGTTTTATTTTTTTGAAGTTTAGGGTTGGAAAGAAACATAAAATAAAGATTGATTGATCTACTAGCATTTATTTTGTAGATAAATTTTAATGAATGAATATAGTTTTAAATTTTGATATGTATTATTATAATTACTTCATCTTGTTATCTAGGGCTTGTAGCATTTGTTAGTGATTAGTTTATTTGGCTTTGGCTTGTTGGTCACTGTCTTGTTGTTGGTTATTTCTTTGGCTTTGTTCAGTTTGGTTCTTCTTTTAGCAAACTTCATTGTAGCTTGTGTTGTTGTTCATGATGGGAGCTGATGTTGACCTTCTAGGATGCCTTGCTTGGATTGTTGTGTTGGTTGGAGCATGGTGTTCGCAGTTGCTTCTTATGGATGTCTCTTTTTGGTGGTTCTCTTACTGATCTTGTCTTCCTAGTTTGACTTTTTTTTGTGTAATAAATTGAATCAAAGGCTCATAGATTTTATTTCAAATGATGTATTTTTACAGGGCTATTGATTCACTAAGGTTTTGTAAATTTTTAATTATATTAACGCATAAGCCCCTTTTAGTGGTTTTATCCAAAATAAATGTCACTTTTTTGAGCAATACGTAAAATCTTGAGATTAGCTAACAGGTTGATAGGTTATCAAAACCTACAGCTGCATCAATGCAAGTAAATATAAACAGAATGCATGCAATCATTCAATCAACATCAATATGAACATATAATTCTAAAAAAAAATGTAGCAATCAATATAAATAGAATCATATCATATGACCAATAATAATCAAGATAAGTTGTATATCTTATGATCAAAAATGATCAGTAACTAGTAACTATGCATAAGTAGTAATCATGCATATAAAAGATCAATAGGTTCTAACATTTCTATACCCTCAATTACAAAACAATCTATATCTATAAACCAATTAATTCAATGAATTTGTATATCTATCATATTCATATACATTTCGTACTATATATGTCATATTATTTATGTATCTCATGTCCTATATCCAATGCAACGTATCATGTGACAATGCATTCTATCATGCATATTATATACTTTATCTGTCCAATATAAATGCATTTTCTCTTTCTTATTTTGTATTTGCTGCGTGATTTACCTCTCGCTCTCTAATCGTTCAAATATCTTGCCTGATTGAGCAATGCAGACCAGACCAGACAGCAAAACATTCATTTAAACATATCGATCCAAACAAATACAACAAAAAAGCTAAATTTGTCGCAAGGTAGTATTTAATCTCTAAGTAAAAGTTTTTAATAACGTAATGAGTGATGACAATCTTCGCACGTAAAGCTGTCCTGACCGTTATGCATATTATTTGACGTTTCTCCTATTGCCCGATGTTGAATATGTAGGAGAAAAGCCAGCTGGTCGAGCTTGATTAATTAATTTGAATGCCGACATAATATACGACTGAAGAGAAGATTTTAGAACTTTTCTTAGCCATATAGGAAGAAGTGAATATGTGGCTTACAGTTTGTCGTGACAAGATTTGATTGGATTACAGTTTGGTCTAATTAATTTGGATCTTGGAATTAACTAAGATGAAAAATTAAACGTGGCTACGAAATAAAGGAAAATAAGAGCCATAAGCAACACGCTGATGGAAAACAAAAGAGAAAATATCTGAATTGGTGACACCGGAGTGTCCTCTGTTTCAGCTCCAGCGCCTCCTCTGTTTCTTTTGAGTATTTTGTTATGTTGTTGCCCCAGTGGGCGAGCATGATTGGGAACCCCTAAATTATGTTCGATTCCCCTCTCAAGCTGCGCGACCGCTTAAGTGGGAAGAAAAATAAATGTGGTTCCTGAACCTGTGGGGCTGATTGCTAGTAGGCTCACCGAGGGATTAATTATGCTGTCAAGCTCCTCTTAAGGGCGGTGGCAGTGAGTAGATATCCCGTTCCCAAAAAAAAGTATTTAATTATATAAAAATATTCATTTGATATTTTAGTATTCTTTAAATAATAATCAAATTAGTTTTTTCATATGATCATTTAAATTCCTAATTAAAATAATTGAAATAATATTTTTAAATAATTGAGAATTATTTTACTCCTTCCTGAAAATTACTTTGATTCTTAATTTAAAAATAAAATATCCACAACGTACTATTATACAGCACTTCGTCCAAAAGCAAAAGCCACGCAAGAAATTTTTGTAAGTCGCTAAAAGAGACAGAACAACGTCACCAAGAGTTATGCATTGGCAATAAAGAAAATAAAAAGGTCATAATTTAAATAGGGGAATAATAAAGTTAGTAAAATCAGATTTTATGAAGTATATATAATTGGTTCCAGAACCAGCGCTTATATGAGCTAAACCAGCTTGCCAAAATTGAAACCGAATGATTTTATAAAAATAACCAAATAATATTTATAAATAACATCAAAGATTGGAACGTACCAATGTTATGGAAGTCATTCCTATTGGTTTCAGCTTTGACTTGAGAAATATTAAATGACCAATTAATGCATTAATTAGGATATCTAATTATTATATAAATTAGGAGATTTGATTGATACTTTAATTAGGAAGTTTTCTTATTATAATTTGTCTCCAAATACATTTAATGAACTTAAGGGTTTAAGGGCTATTGTAATGTACGCATAGTAGAGAAAGCCAATTGTAATCTTGTTTCTCCAATATTATACAATCATACTCTCTATGTGGATGTAGGCATCTTTGCCAAACCACATAAATCGTTGTGTTTGATTGTATTTGTTCTAGTTGTTTTCACCGCTTTGTACAACAATTGATATCATAGCCATATTCCAGTAGTATTTCGACGGTGCTCGTGTGTTTCGTCCAGGCGAAGGAATACATGAAAGGTTGCATGCACAATCAAATTGCCGGCGTGGAGGCCATGTTTTACTGGTGAAGGCTTGGAGCATAGCTCAGGTATAGGCATTGGACCGCGCATAGTGACTGAATCGTGCATGGTGACTTCAGCGTGTGAAGGCTTTAGCGATCGCACAACATCTAGATAAGAGAAATAACAGGACGTGGGCATTCGGAGCAAAAGGTACGGGTCAAGAACATGGTTCACACAGAAGGATCTGCTAGTTATGTGGGTTAGGCGAGTTTTGTGTGGGCCTAGTTGGAGCAGAAGAAGGGCGGAGTGGAGAATTTTTTTTTTTTTTTCTATCAACAATATCTTTGATCATAAAATGTTCATTCAACATTTGAGTATTTTAATTATGTCAAAATTATACAACTTGTACTCAGTGGGTCTATCTCATCATGTTGCTCAATTTGACTATAAGCATGCCAAATTTTGATATCATTTGGTCATTCAATTAATGTCCTAAAAAATTTTAATTACGTTTTACGCCTTTGATTTATGCTCATTCGGGCTCAGTTGGACCACATTTGATATCATTGAGTTCATCTGGTCAAGACATTCAGTTCAACTCTAAGTTTGTTGAAATTGGAGTTCAGATAGTTCTGAAATTAATTTTGAAAATTTTCAATTTAAATATGTATTGAGATTTTTGTCCAATCAAAATAATATTTTATGACATAACAATAAGCCAAAAATACAATAAAGGTTTCCCACAAAGAAGGATGCTCCAGCTATGGCTCTTAAAAATCTTACATATGTATTTAGAATTTTTCAAATTTGAGGAGGTCATTGTGAACTCACCGACTAACTTCACATTCCTTGACTGAGTTTAAGCAAAGTGTCCATTGTTGAGTTGTTTGGGTAGATCTACCTAACAGCCTCTAGTGAGTAGATGGGCGAGTTCTTTGCACTGGTATAGCCCTAGACCAACTGGATGGTGAGTTTACTATGATGACTACTTCTACTTGATCATAAAAATTGATGGAGCTTAGTCAGGGGCGGAACCAGCCTTAATTTTCTGGGGAGGGGAGGAACTTATAAGTAAATGTATAGATTTTTTTTTTCATAAATATATTTACAATCGAAATTTGTTCCAGGGGCGCTGCCCCACAACCCCTATTTGTTCATATCCTTGATCGTTGTATGCTTCGAATATATGTCGGGGGACCAAGGGGGCAGCGCCCCTTTACAGGGTTCGACCAGAGCTTAGTGGCTTAACGAGTTCAATCCAATTAGTCTCCTAATTGTTGGAATATCTCGGCCGTCTTAGGAACAGTTAGACTGATTTTTACAAAGTAAATTCCACCGCAAAAATTTTTCACTTGAAAAATTTTTGTGAGTATCTCACTATCTTGAGCAAATTTTTAATATATCTATATATATACATGCGAGCAAGCTATTATTGATGCACGTGTAGGCACGTAATGATTTCCCGACTTATGATTTTGTTTAGGTAGAAGACTAGCCTATTTTCATTGATGTAAAAAGATTACAATGGAAGAGGACAACTAAAAAAAGAAAAACAATTTGAATAGAGTTGCAATCAAAAAAAAAAAAAAAAAACTTGCAATGCTATAAGCCAAAATCATAGAGAAATTCAATTAAGAAGAAATAAGAAAGATAAGAATGTTGGATTCGGAGAGCAACAAAACACCCAAAGAATCAAATAATTCATTGTCAGCAGCACTCTTGGTTGTTATAGGAGGGCAAATTATTACGTTTGGTGTCTGGATTCGTTCGGACACCAAAACAGATTCTCACGTTACCAAAATACATCGGGACCCAGTATATTTAGGTGACGTGACGCGTCTGGATTGGGTGTCTGGACGTCCGGTCAATAATTCGCCCCATAGAATTGATACAGGTGACACAAAACAGACATCATTGTCCATACACTAAAATCGAAGCAAACAATTGTTGCCAGACTAAAGGTGAGCCGCCCAAATTAATGCGCGAGGAATAGCTGAAAGTTTTGCCAAAATTTCTATTTGTGAAGTTTAAGATGAATTGCCTTTAAAATGCCGGATTGAATAGTAGTAAGGCTACAAATGTGCTTTCCAAATTTTGAGAAATTATTTTGTGTGGAGTGCAGATAGAAAAAAAAAACCAGATTACTACATAAATTCTCAATAAATATGTAGTAAATCAACAAATATTTACAAAATAGTCAGTGGCTACTCACAAAATACTCAACAAATACTCACAAAATACTCAGTAATACTAACAACAGAGTATTCATTAAGTATTTGCAAATATACAGTAAATACTCAATAAATACGTAGCAAATTCTGACGGTTCTCACCATCCAAACTCCTTTAGAATAATTTCTTCTAAATTTTCTCTCATTCCTTTCTTTCCAATATAATATATTAAAGCTCAAATGGATACATAGAAATTAGATATTATACAATGAAATAGGTAAGTCCACATGGTCACAAAAATTAAAATCTGTTGCAGATTTGAAGAGCAGCAGGAAATAATACTGCATAACAACTGAAATGAAAAATCGCATCCAAAATAGATGACCCGAGCTTTCATTGCAACTTAAGTAAAGATCACAATTGTAAATAGCATAGTTAGGATCCAGCTGAATATTTCTTTTGATCCGCTGTTTTCAGTCCTCCCATTAGAGAAAGCCATACATAAATAAACAGAAAAACGTAGGGATAGCTTTTATGGCATAGCATATTAGTCCGGGGGATAAATTTTTAGAATAATTATCATTAATAATTTAATTAGTTATTAAACTAACAAAAATATTAAATTTAAAATTAGGCAAAGTCGCCCATGGAGTGTGCGACTTGCTCAAGTTATAAAATATTAAAAAATAATAATTAGGAGAGAGAACGTAGGAGAGAGAAATAAATTAAAAAAAAAAAGATTTTTTTTGAGCTTTTTTATTTCTCTCATATTTTATTTCTTTATCTTACTTTCTCTCTCCTGAAAATTTTTCTTAACTTTATAACTTGAGCAAGTCGCCCATTTATTGGGCGACTTTTCCTAGTTTTAAATTTATCTATTTTGTTGATTTAATAGTTAATTAAATTATTAATGATATTTATTTTAAAAATTTACCCTTAGTCCGGGAACACTGATATATAATATATTGATAAAACCGGACTAACTATTGAAAAGGCATGTTTGTCTCATCGACTTGTTCTCAGAAAAAACCTGAAGTCGGGATCTCATTTCTTCTTCTTTTCTAACCCTAATGGCCGCCTCCGCCTCGCCGCCGATTCTCCCGATCTCCAACTCCCAGTCAGCACCTGCCGTTACCGCAGCTTCTACCGGATCCATCTCCTCTCCGTCATTACCACCGGTGAACACCCCAGCCTTCCGCGTATTCCTCTCCCGCCTCCAAGAATCCATCCGCCGATCTCTATCCGACCGCCGCCCTTGGTCGGAACTTGTCGATCGATCCGCCTTCTCTCGTCCAGATTCTCTTTCTGACGCCACATCACGTCTCCGCAGAAACTTCTCCTACTTCCGTATCAACTATTTTACCCTAATCGCCGCCGTCCTCGCTCTCTCCCTCGTGTCCCATCCCGCCTCTCTCATCGTCCTCCTTGGATTACTTGCCTCTTGGTGCTTCCTCTATATCTTCCGACCCTCAGATCCCCCGCTCACCCTTTTCGGACGCACTTTTTCGGATCGCGAAACCCTGCTTGGTCTCACCGTCATCACCGTCTTCGTTGTTTTCCTCACCTCGGTTGGATCTCTCATAATCTCTGCGTTGCTGGTCGGTGCTGCCCTGGTTGCCGCTCATGGTGCATTCCGCGTACCGGAGGATTTGTTCCTCGATGATCAAGAGCCGGGAGGGGCGGCGACGGGATTCTTGTCGTTTCTTGGTGGAGGCGCCTCGACTGTAGGTCCGGCTGTTGTTATGGGTCGTGCGTGATGCGGACCTGGTGTTCTGGATGCAGATCCATTCGGGAGGTTGGTGCGACTTCTTTTTATTTTTAATTATTGTATTAGGGCTTGTTTGGGGATCGGCTAGTACTGTATAACTAGTATTGGGGGAAATGATATAAATGTCTTTGATTTTTATACAATTTGGAATACAGAAATTTAACAGTTGATTTATCAATTTATATGTTCCATGAATTGCTGGAATTTGTTTTTTTTTTTATGTGAATGATGATTTTGTGATTAGTTTCTTAGCAAACATACATGGTTATTGTTGTCTAGAAAATGACATATTATTTAGACGAACAATAATTGAATTGATTATGGATTGATTCAAGGTTCTTCCTATTTTGTTTTCTAAACAACATTGATTTTGGCAACAGCCGATTCACATAGCAGTATGAACATAGAAAGAAACAAGATGACTGAAACCAGATATTGCTAAAGATATTTTCTTTCATGTCATCAAGAGATCAAGCCACGCAATCAGATTTGATCTGGTTTCCACGTCATTTTTCCTTTATATATTTTGATGGACGTTTAATAAGAGCTGGATCTACCTAAAATTCAACGATTTCCTGAGAAGTTGATGGGTAACGCCTTTTTCCATTTATAAGTTTGTATGGTTCTGCGTTTTTTTTTTATGTATGGCAATAAATAGTTGAACAGTTCTTGAAACCAGAGATTATTGTGGTGGGAAAAATTAAATTTTATATGAAACTAATCTGATCATGGATAGCCGTAATGACATTCTGGGGTCTTCATGTATCATGCAGGATTCCGTCTATTAAATTTGTGCATGAATTTTTCTGAGCTAAATGATTTATATACCAAGAAGATCCCAGTCTTGTCTTTCTTATTTTAAAAACCAGATTGTATTGCTGGGAAAATTTTCCTATTTGTGTGTTCAACCTTATCGTGAGTGACCAAAATGATGCTTTGGTCCTTCATGTACTTATTGTTCTGTTTTATGAAGTATTTATGATTGAGCTTTGATCCTTATTTTTCCATTGGGATTTCTACTATATTCTTTGTTTTCTTTTACATTTAATAGTTGCAATTGTACTAGTTAGTTATGTTGAAGAAAATATTTTATGACATTCAGACTTCTATTCTTTAAATTTGTTCTAGAATTTTATTGAAGGATGTCTACTTCCTTTTTGAACCATATTTTTATAAATCAGTGTTAATTGGGTTAATTTCTTTTCCTTGTGTCTGTCCTTATTGTAACCATGATGGTATTTTCGGGCCTTTCATTTGTGACGCAAGTTTTTCCTCTATAAGGTATATTTTGATTGACTTTTGATCCTTATTTTTTCATTTGGATTTCTACCATCTTTATTTGTTTGTTTCTCCATTTAATATATAGAAATACATTAGTTATTTATGTCAAACAAAATACTGAAGTTTGATATGAACTCAAGGAGAAATGGGAGAATAGTGGGGAAGGTGAAGAATTGTTTTAAGGATTGAGAACTTCAGCGATTTCTCACACTCGAGCCTTTCGTTTACTTAATGGTCCTTACTATGTCTAATAAATAGACTATACATTTAGCAGATTTGTTTAGTCTTGTTTTGGTCGGCATAGTGCATGTATATCTTTGTCACAATACCTTCTTTTGGAGTGGATCCAAGATTTATATCTGTATTTTTACTTAAAGATTATTAGGGGATGAACACAATAATTGAAATTTTCTTATCCAACTAGAGAATCTCATATTTGCACTTCATTTGTAGTCTATGAAGCAAGGTCACTTTCAATTGTCTTTCATGTCAGCGTGAAACCTGGACACAGTTTTAACATGTAAGATTAAATTTCTCTTACTCTTGCAAGAACTCGCAACATGAATTATGAATTTACCTTGTAAGAACTCGCAACATGAATTATGAGTTCTCTAACTCTTGCAAGAACTCGCATTATAAATCATGTAAAAGAAATTAAAATGAAAATATGATTTTACAAAAATCTTAAATCCACAAGATTTTAAACAAGATGATTTTTACAAGATTTTAATCGGAAGAAAACATACATTGATTTATGTTGAATTTCTTGAATTTCAAATTATTGTTTCTCACTCTTTTTCATTTCACTTTCTTCTTCCATGAGTTAATTCTCTATAGAACAAACTAATCCCATAATGAGAGAGAGAGTCTCGGTAGTTATTTCCTATGGATTAGTTATAATAGCCGCTCATAAGAGTTATTTAATCAAACGGTCCATAAACGATTGATCAAATTATCTCTTCTTAACCAATAGGATTTAAATATAAATAATTAAATTTTAATAATTCAAATATATGGGCTCCTTAATGATTTATATAATTAAATATATATACTTAAAATACTTATTGCGACGTCTCGCGTAATTATTATATTTAGTTATTCTAACACAACACAATGAAATGTGTAGGACACTTCAAAAATTATGTCGAAGTTTTAGTGCAAATTTGGACTTTGACACTTATCAAACACGGCGGAACATGGCAAGACCATGGTGCTTGCGGCACGCAGAAAAGGCGGAACTCAAAAAATGCAATGCTAGTAAGGAATTACTCATATTTGTTACATGTGCTAGTTCCCTAGCTATCTACGATATGTCATGCTTCTCATCCTCTTCATTAAAGCCATCTCGCATCTGCGCCTTATGTCTTCTTCTCAAAGTTGGCTTGCATCTTGGCCTCTTCATCGAAGTTGTCCCACAATCGTGCACACCCTTCATCAAGGCTGTATGTGCCCCTCATGCCATAGCTAGCTGATTAAAAATAAATAAATGTCCCCACAATGAGTTAATAAAATAAGTTTATTGAATAATTATCAAAATTCAATTAGTTGTGCATATATGGTTAGTTTATGGCTCTATTGGATCAATTCAATGCCAAATTTCAGGATAAAGTAGAATATTTTTAAAGCAGTCGAAAATTAGTTTATTTTTCTAGTTAACAAACAATGATGCGGGTTATTAAAATTGTTTATGAATATATAATAATTTATTACAGTATACTTTTGTAACAATTAGCAGCATTAAAAGAATATAATGAACATTATAAAGTTTATAGACATTTAAATCCAATTTAATTTTGGCGACATAAATTCTAGCCAAGATAGATACACATGCAATGAAGTAGTTTGTTATAGGACTAATTTGCCTACAAAACACAATATTTTTATCTGTCCCACACAAACAATCACCAAAATAATAAATAATATGCGTAAATATACAAAATAATTGGTAGCTAATACAAATAACAATTACCAAAACATATATTTGAATTGTCATATTAGCTTCCAAAGTACAAAATATTTCATTCATCCTAGAAACAGCATAATATTTTGTCGTAGTCAAACTCGAAAGAGGCGAAGAACTGGTGGGAGTCGAGCTTGAAAAAGTGGAAGATACAATGGTAGTTACTGTTGTCGATTTTGTAGCAGTAAGTGAAAGAGAGCGGAAGAATCGAAGATGAAGAGGAGGGGATGGCAGCAATGCATGAGTAGGGATCGAGAGGCAAAAAAGAAAACGCTGAAGCCTAAACTTGGGATTTGTGATTTAGTCTTGTTATTTTTTAAATGATTGAAACACCAACTATTCCGACTTATTTTTATTTGAGCCACTCAACGAGCTTTTTAGTTGAGTCCACTAAAACTCAAACTCAAGCTCTTATACTTAATGAGTAATTAAAATTGGCTCGGCCTCATACTCTTAGCTGATAAGTTTGCTTCATGAGCTTGTTATCTAGTTGAACTTATGCTGACTCGTGAGCCAACTTAGCTCGCTTTGCTCAGACGACTTTCACAATTATGTCATGCCACCATGTCCAGCCAAATCATGTTGTGTTCTTGTCTCCATGTTCGCGTCCATACTTCACAGTTAATAGCTATTCATAAATGTTAGCCATTCAAACATTGTGTATATTATGTAGCACTAACTATAATTTTGTACGGTTATTCATAGTTGCATGATGATTATATAAAATGGTTGTATTACCGTAAATGCCTTTAAGATGGTGCAAGTTCATTTCAGAATTTTTTTAGGATCCAAGTTGCAAAATTGCCTAGAGTTTGTTAATGCAATTAATATAATTTATAATAATATAACATTTTTGCTGCTCATCTTATCATTTCATGTTGCTGCTATGAAGTCGGGTGATTATATTTTTAATTATTTTCAAGTTTGAATATTTTAAATGATTAAACTAATTGAATTGTAAATTTAGTTTAAAAATTATTACATCTAATTACGATATCATTAACAATGCATAAAAATTCATTAATTGTCTCTTGAAATAGTCCCACATAATGAATATGTTGATTGAATTATATTTATTTAAAATGATCATGTAACACCTCATGATATTTATCTAAATAACTATTTAGTCTAATTAATTCCTATTTTGTTTGGTTATTTGCTAATCATTGTTTATATTACCATCATTAATCCATAATAATTTACTTTTCAATATATTTATTAATTGATTTTTTATTGATTAGAGGGATTTAATAATAAATTAGTAATTGACAATTAACCTAATTAATACCTTTTTTTTTTTTTTGGGACATTTAGGCCATTTAAGGCAAACTCACACACACAACGCATATACATAGACTCGAACCCTGAACCTCTTAGTTGGAAGCCTAAGCCCTCAACCAATAGGCCAAGGAGAGTTGTGTAAAACGTGATTTTCGTTTTAATTTTTTTTATTGGGGACATTTAGGCCATTTAAGGCAAACTCACACAAACAATGCATACACAAAGACTCGAACCCTAGACCTCTTGGTTGGAAGCCTATGCTCTCAACCAACATGCCAAGATGAGCTGTGTTACCTAATTAATACCTAATTATGTCAAATAATTTACATATTAATTAATTCAATATAAATGACTGATAATTTTTCCTACTCAGCTTTAAGCTTTGAAATTTTTCTCAAAGCTTTCAGGTTTTCGCTTATATAGCTAATCAAACAAACCATAATATAATTGCTATATTGTTTTGTCTGAAATGAGCCCCAAAGAATTAATTATTCTATGCGGACACTGAATGTTGTCTGGAGATCAATCAAAATGCATCAACTCACCCCCATTGCATGTATCACGGCTTGGTACCGCTCGGTACCGCTGACGTGACTGCACCTTATTCGCCTCCAGACATAGAACTGTCCTGCCTCCGCACAAAATAATTTTTCCCAAGAGTGATTGGCATGTGAGGCAAATCCTCCTCAAAAATGTTTTATTTGGATTTAGAACTTCATAGATTAATGAATTGAAGAAGATCTTCAATATTTCAATTAATTATTCATTTAATTGCTTACAAATAGAAATTTTATTTTAAGAATTAATGTTTTTTTATTAATTCTAAATTTGAAAATAAAATTTTCAATATTGCGAGAATTTTCAGGAGATTTATAAATTTTAAAATAAATATTAATATCTAATTGCATTCAATCAAAAATAGATATAATAAATTTTATCAATTAAAAAAATAATTTTTAATTTCACATCATCAAATGTGCCCCAAGTGAAGAAGCGTGAAGCAATATATAACTCCAATGTTCCTTGTTATTAAACCTTGGAGAAAACATGTGAAAAAGATGTGAATGTAAAAGTTCAATGTAGAACTTAGATGTGCAGATGAACTGATGAGGATTTTTTTATCTTTATTTTAGATATATTGAAGCTTCTTCTCCAACAACTCAACCAAATGAACAAAAAAAACAGGAGTTTTTACAGAAGATTTGATCTTGTCAATAAAGTAGTTGATTAATCATCATCCTTCAATTGGTATGTTATGAGACCTGTTCAATGAGAATGAGGACCTCATTTAAACATCAATAAAAATAATAAAAAGGACAAAAGGTGGATCTAAAAAGAGAAACACAAAGAAAAGAGAAATTATTCTGTGCGGACACCAGATGGTCTGGAGACCAACCTAAACGCGCCACGTCATCTGGTACCCAACATCAGTACCGAGAGCAAAAAATGACGTGACGCGTTCTGGTGGGACGGCGTCCGGCGTCTAGTGTCTGTGTCCGCACAGAATAATTTATCCAAAGAAAGAATAATAAACCCCATGTGATTTTTTCTAGTATAAATTATTAATTTCCACTACTTTTATAGTGCTATGTATTTCTGATGTCACAGTATAAATTCAGCTCAACAAAATACAAAATAATGCAAATTAAATATACAGATTGTAATGAATGTTGACTTTTCTGGAAAAATCTGCAAGAGAGAATCATACTCTAGATTATGCATTTTGATCCCATGTACTTGAAAATCATACAGATCTACAGATAGTGATTGTGCTTCTCTGATCGATGATGATAGTTTAGTGTACTTGAAAAAACTTGAATCCTATGAAGAAAAATGCAGCAAGTTGACAGATTAAGAAGATGATAGGAATGCTCTGCATAATATGGAGAAGAGGAGAAACTCTGGTAGGAGTTTTAATGAGCTTGGGCTGACCTTCTCTAGAGTCCATAATGTTTTTCTTCTTACAATCTATTTTTGATGCAAAAAAAAAAAAACCATCATCATCGCAAGAGAATTGTGAGCTTCACCAAACGAATAATTTATCATGATCAAAGTGTATAATGATGTATTTGCCCTTACAAGTACTCATCACCACCTGAAATTGTCAAAGAATCCTTGTTGAATTTACTTTTAAATAAGAGTGGAGAGGCCAGTGGGTGTAACAACTCCTTCAAGCTTAAGGAAAAACAAAAAAAATAAGAGAGAGAGATCAGCTGCGCAGCCTGGTATCTTCCATATCTGAAAGGAAAAATGAAGCAAATATTACAGAAATCAAACCTAAACTGCCAAACCCAAACAACCCCAAACCCCTCACCATATATAAAATAACCCCTTGTTTCTCACTTTCCAAGTCCACTACTACCAACCTTGAGCTTCATTACAGCAAGCAGGAAGAAGAAGAGTGAACATAGCTAAAAATGGAAACTCGCCGGAGAAGTTCCATTACCTGGTTACTCTCCGGCTTCTTCCTCCTCGCCTTCCTCCTCCACTTATCCAACTCAAGTGCAGAAGTTCACCACCATGACTTCATTGTATGTCTCCTCTCTTTTATTTCCTTCATAAATATTTATTTTCTTTGTCATATGGTGGCTTATATTTAGAATTTTTTTTGCTGTAATCAGGTCCAAGGGACTCCAGTGAAAAGGTTATGCAAGTCTCACAACATCATTACAGTAAACGGCCAATTCCCAGGCCCCAACATTGAAGTCAGAAACGGTGATACATTGATCATCACTGTTTCCAACCGTACTCCTTATAATGTTACTATACACTGGTATGTATATTTAATTTATAAGAGTAATAAGA
Source organism: Dendrobium catenatum (assembly GCF_001605985.2). NCBI lineage: Eukaryota > Viridiplantae > Streptophyta > Magnoliopsida > Asparagales > Orchidaceae > Dendrobium > Dendrobium catenatum. Next base: position 475,881 of record NW_021320015.1, on the reverse strand, counting down.
TTTTCAAAATTCACTGGTGGCTAGATTATAGTCAGTCCACCCATCGATTTCATCAATAAAAAATACAATAATATTGGTAGAACAAGATTGCATGTTAAGCCCATGCAATTTTGGTCGATCAATAAGGGGCTGTTTGGTAGCAGGATTTGAGGCGGATTTGAGTGAAATCCAGCCAAACCACATAAAATGCAAAAAACCAAATTTCACGGAAAATGAAAGTTGCTGTAGACGAAAAATTCCGCCTTCTCGTGCTAAATCCAGATTTATGAAATCCAGTTTTTTCCCAGATTTACGAAATTCATTGGCTCAAGAGGAAGAATCCACTCGTTAAATTTGCTCTATAGCCAAACAGTTAAACGAGATTTAACCATATTTATAATGAATGATACAAAACAGTTTTCAGGATTTATGCCCCTCATGATTTCCGAAATCCGGGTTTAGAGTATTTATGAAATCCTACTTAAATCAAATCCTGGGTGCTACCAAACAGCCCCATAATAGTTAATCATTATGCATTTAACTTATTAAGAGTTTTTTGGTTGATAAATATGAAATTTTCAGGCATGGAATACGTCAGATAAGAACAGCATGGGCTGATGGTCCTGAGTTTGTGACTCAGTGTCCGGTTAAGCCTGGAGGCATCTATACATATAGATTCACCATCAAAGATCAAGAAGGAACACTTTGGTGGCATGCGCACAGTTCATGGCTGAGGGCTACAGTGTATGGCGCCCTTATCATCCACCCTAAAGAGAAAAAAAAATATCCCTTCTTGCCACCCAAAAGGGAATACCCAATCCTTCTAGGTAACTAAAATTACTTCTTGTTTATTTTCAATATTGTTTAAATAAATACTATAATTATATTCTCTTTATAACTGTTTATATTTTATGCAACAAACTGAAACAAATTCAATAAATATATTGATTTTTGGTTATCTTTATTATCATAAGCAATATAATATGAAAAAGTTGGTTGAAAGAAGCTTTTTACAGTCACATAAGCCAATACATATTTAATATGATTAATTCATTAAAATTTATAGTGTTCACTCATCATTTTCATTCAAATAACTCTTTCTTCTACATGAATGTTATATCATTATGAAAATATATTATTTATTTTAGTATTAAAAATATTACTAATATTATTAGTTGGTGGAAATCCAACAAGTGGGTGAGACCCAGCCAACCCGCCTATATCAATTGATTGGCTAAACAAAGAAAAATTATTCTGTGCGGATGCCGAACGCAGCTCTACATCCGGAGACCAACCAGAATGAGCCACATCAGCAATAACGAGCTCGGTACCGAACGGTACTGAGCCACGATACCGACGTAGCTCATTCTGATTTGTCCCTGAATGTAGAGCTAGGCGTCTACATAGAATATTTTCTCCTAAACAATGAAGAGAACTCTTAGTTTTTTACACAATTCATCTTGATGTGTAAGTTGAAAATTTTAACTATCAATCAAGAGGTCTTTAATTTGAAATTTATATATGTAGTGTGTGTGAATGTGACTTAGGCTTCGTTTGGGACGGCTTTTTTATTGCTTTCTAAAACGGAGCTTTAATAAAAAAATAAAAAAATTTGTACTAAAACTCCGTTTTATAAAGCAGTAAAAAAGCCGTCCCAAACGAAGCCTTAATTGACTCAAAAATCTTTAAAAATTATAGAAAGTGCTTCTACATAGATTAATTATGGTAGCTTAAAAAATATTTTTGTTAAAAACTTTTTAAGAACAATTTATAAATCTATCAGAAATAAAGTAAATAGAATGGCATATCAATAAAATTAAAAATTTTAATAATGTAAAAAAGTAAAATTGTATCCCAAAAGAAAAAAAAAATCAATTGCTGGCCGCACTAATGAACTCGTCCAAAACATTACTGTGCTGAGCAGGCGAGTGGTGGGACCAGAATCCCATCGACGTTATCCACGAGGCCATCAGCACCGGCAGCGCCCCCAGCATCTCCGACGCATTCACCATTAACGGGCAGCCCGGCGATCTATACAACTGCTCCTCCAAAGGTTTGATTTTTATCATCAAAACAAGCTCCTTTATCCACTTCTCTTCTCTTACAACACTGAAAAAGATGTCCATTTCCATCTCAGAGATCACCGTCTTCCCCGTCAATCCCGGCGAGACCATTCTCCTCCGCTTCATCAACGCCGCCCTCAACACCGAGCTCTTCGTTTCCATCGCCGGACACTCCATGATGGTCGTCGCCGCCGACGCCTCCTACGTCAAACCCTTCCTCACCTCCGTCATCATGCTTGCACCCGGCCAAACCACGGACGTCCTCATCACTACCAGCCTACCTCCTTCCCGTTACTACATCGCCGCCCGCGCTTATTCCTCCGCCGAATCCCTCCCCTTCGATAACACCACCGCCACGGCCATCCTCGACTACGACTGCGGTTGCCTCCCCGGACCCACCCAACCACCCCCTGCCCAACCCATCCTCCCCGCTTTCAACGACACCCTCACGGTCACCGCCTTCTCCGCCGCCTTCAAGAGCCCCACACCCGTCAAGCTCCCAAGCCCCGTCGACGAGCACCTCTTCTTCACGGTCGGCCTAGGTTTATTCGAATGTCTGCCGGGTCAGATCTGCGGCGGGCCGAACCACACCCGGCTCACCGCTAGCATCAATAACGTCTCCTTCGTTCTCCCGTACAGCTCTTCCCTCCTTCAGGCACATAAATTGGCCGTTCCGGGGATTTTCACCACCGATTTCCCTGCGAAACCACCGGTGGAATTTGATTACACCGGCAAAAACGTCGGCAGGGAGCAGCCGGAACCCGCGACCAAGCTGTATAAGTTGAGGTTTGGATCAGTGGTACAGCTAGTATTGCAGGGGACGAGCATTGTTGCTGCTGAGAACCATCCGATTCATCTCCATGGGTATAATTTCTACATCCTTGCGGAGGGATTTGGAAACTTCGATCCGGCTAGAGATACCGAGAAATTCAATTTGATTGATCCGCCGTTGAGGAATACGGTCGGCGTGCCGATGAAGGGATGGGCGGTGATAAGATTCGTAGCAGATAATCCAGGGGTTTGGCTGCTTCATTGTCATTTGGATGTGCATATCACTTGGGGATTGGCCATGGCGTTCTTGGTGGAGGATGGGCTTGGAGTGCTGGAGGCGTTGGAGCCGCCGCCTCTGGATCTTCCATTATGCTGAGCGGAGCGGGAAGCCAAGGACTGCTAGTTTACTATTTTGATTTCACAAAACTGTTCGTATGGGGAGAATTGGGGTCTTCGAATTAATAGTTTTCATTGTTGCCGATTCGCCATGTTTGATTCAGCAATAAAGATAGAGGATACATACTCATTAAATTTGATCTTTTCAAATAGAATTTATTATAATGTAAGAGTAAATTAAAAAAGTTTTAAAATTATCAAATCTTGATCTATTTTTCTCCATAAAGATTAAAGATAATTGTTTTAGAAGAGTGACAGCATGATTCATTGGCCTTCCAGATAGATAATCCTAATAAGTTTAAACCAATACAAACAATCTCGCTTGGTTACTCCTTATTAGGGGTGTCAATATTGGACCGACCCGAAAATTTCGGGTTTGGGTTGACCCGAACCTGAAGCGGGTCGGGTTCGGGTCCAGAAAACTGATCTGTTTGCAAAACCGGATCGGGTTCGGGCTGACCCAAAAACTCGGAATGACCCGAACCCGAATAGCAACGAGCAAACTCCCGTCATTGCTTCCGATCAAAATGTTGTCACTTCTGATCCGATGGGAGGGAAAATCGTCAAAGGAGCAATGTCTAACGGCCACGAAGGAGCCGAACAGCAACGAGCGAAGTCAAACAGCACCTAAGCTGAACACTAACGAGCAAACTCCCGTCATTGCTTTCGATCAAAATGTTGTAACTTCCAATCCGATGGGAGGGAAAATCGTCAAAGGAGCGATGTCGAACAGCCACGAAGGAGCCGAATAGCAACGAGCAAAGTCGAACAGCAATAAAGCCGAATAGCATTGAAGCCGAACAGCATTGAGCGAACTTCCGTCGTTGCTTCCGATCAAAATGTTGTAACTTTCGATCCAATGGGAAGGGAAAATCGTCAAAGGAGCGATGTTGATCAGCCACCGCCTGCGAAGAAGTGAGTCAAAGAAGCGACACGTGCAATCTCTACACCTACGAAGCAACGAAGCACAACATCAACGGCGAAAAGAGAAGATGAAAGGCACTATTCGGGTCGGCTCGGGTTTACCCGAACCCGAAGCGGGTCGGGTTCGGGTCAAAAAATCGACCCGTTTGTAAAAACGGGTCGAGTTCACCCAAACCCGAATAGTGTCGAGTCAGTTTCGGGGGTCGAACCCGTGACCCGAAATTGACACCCTACTCATACAACAACAATAGCTTTTATCCTACTACATTAGGTCAACTATATGAATCATTTTTTCTACACGGTCATATTTAGAATCAAATTTTCATTTATGTCTAATAAAAAAAATCACTTTGAAAACTTTCCAACCAAGTTTTTTTAGGTTTACCTCTAACTTTATTAACATAGGCTCCATACAACGGCCCTTACACACTTCTCATTGCATTCAGGTCAAACAACGCATTGCTTCCAGAAGATGCACTAGCATTACAACAACAACAATATCAAGCCTTTATCGCACTACGTGGGGTTGGCTACATGAATCCTTTTTCTCTATTGTGTCTTGTTAAAAGTCAAATTCTCATTTAAATCTAATAAGGTAAGATCATTTACAATATTCTCTAACCAAGTCTTTTTAGGTCTACCTCTACCTTTCTTAGCATAAGACAAATTTAATACATCTACTTTCCTAACTGGGTCATCGAAAAACCGCCGTTTTATGTGACCAAACCATCTAAGGTGACTCTCTCTAATATTATCTTCCACTGGAGCTACACCAACCTTTTCACGAGAAGATGCACTAGCATTAATACAATATATTAAAATATTTATGTATGATTGTTTGATAGGTTTTAAGTTCACTATCGACTACCTAATAGAATCCTACATTTATCTCAACCAGAGCTTGAGACCTAAGAACTAAGAACGACAGTTTTAAATAACGGATATAATAAAAGAATCATAAACTCGCTGATCATTAACAATAACATAAATGAATTGAACTGATATTGAATTTCAGTCAAGAAC